>NC_142522.1:34088451-34278451 GCF_964205215.1 Stylophora pistillata
TGTCTTCTGTAGTGATGACCCATCGTCGTACATGTGCCTTCATTTGTGCCGTCTTTCCATCTCAAATGTCTTTTCCTGACGAAGGTTCTGAGGAATTGTAACGCAGTACCTTTACACTGGTTCATTGACTAATGAGTGGAAAACTGAGAAAAAGGAATCCGCTATGGTAACAACCTGCCGAACGAATAATCAATGATGTGTCGAAAGTTAAATCCAGTTAATAGTAGTGTATAACTTATGTGTTCTTCTATTTATTGTCATGTGTTTCTCTTCCTGTATTTTATCTCATATTGTCATTTCTGCTTTACTGATTTGATATCTAATTTCTGTTTCTTGTATATTTATTGAATCTTTTGTTGAGCCGAATTTTATTTTAGATGTCTTAGCGTCCACACACTACCCGCCGAGACTAGCTTTGCTATTTCTGGGTAGTGCGTCATTATGCTAAGTGTCATGTCATGTCATGTCTTGTCATGTCTGATTACAATAAAATACAATACAATATAATACAATACCTGTGTTATCAGATCTCAGATAGGCATTCTCAATTTGGGGTGACTCTTTCTTCACGGTTTTCAGGAGATGTTCTATAATAGAGGATACAGCGAAGCTGTTCTGCGTGCAGTTATCAAATATATGAACAAAGCATTCAACTTGAAATGTCTGCACCTGCTTCGTGATCAGAGCGCTCACATGCCAACTGCGGCCTCGTTTTCCGAAAAACTCACCCATCCGCTCTCTGTAACGTTGTGGGAAGTATTTCATGGCCCAGTCCATCACGACTAAACATAATTTCAAATCAAGCTGATGAAGAACATATTGTTTTCCCTCTTCTTGTTTTACAGTGCGAAGCAAATGCGTCTTCCAATCCCGGATAGACATCATGCATAGTTCGCATTCGTGGCTTAACTGCCATCTCTGCCCTTTTGAAATTTTAACAGGGTTTATCTCAGATTCAATCTCCTTGAAAAGTTCCTCAAGGGACTCGCATTTCTCACAGTTGATGTCATGTTCGTGCTCATATGTACCCTGCCAGTTGGTGTGACTTGGGTCACTCAGTGCATATTTATTGCGGTGATCAGCACAGGTTTCCTCTCGGCCAACGTGAGAATGGTGTTGTTTAGTATCTGCCTTTTCATTTGCTGTTCTTCAATTTCATTAGACAATATGCTGATTTCCGCCTCTGGAACGCTTTGTCGGGATGATTGGGACGATGTCGTACAACGCTCTTCCACATCATCTGATGTTAATAAAACGTACTTATCTTCTTCCTGATGTGGCTGTGCAAAGACATCTGCTTCAACAGCTGGCCCAACTTCAGACTGAAATTTAAAAAAAAAAGGGATATTTACTATAATTGAATTGTTTCTTTATTTTGTGATGAGGTTCCTGTGGATGTAAGGATACAGAAAACCCGCTCTCAATAAACTGAATCTTCCAAAATGTATATTTCTGTTATCCAAACTGACTCCTCAGTCCTTTAATAGTTCGGCTGATAACAGAAAAGTATGCAAGATGAAGGAGTGAAAGCTGTCTCGGTTCTACCGATCCCAGCATGCATTTTATGCTTTATTATCTTTCAGCTATATATCGTGGGCAGGTAAAATAGCCTTTTGAGTGTCGCTTGACCTGTTGGCAGTTTCTTCATCGCGCAGTCGGTAATGCTTTCTTCGACATTAGCTAAAACAAAAAATGTCACAAAACATAAGATTTCGGCTGAATCTATTTAATCCAGTTGACGTATATAGTACATGTACATAAAGGGGGCTTAGTTGACAATAAAAGAAATATATTTTGTATTCTCAGTTTTTCCACTCTAGGTATGATTTGTTCACTCCTCTACTGGTTACAAGGTTTTCAGTCCGATTTTTACTGTACTTAAGGAGACTTTTACATCTGTTTCCTTGTAGCGACAGAAATGGTACATTAATTTAACATGTCACAGTAACCAAAATTTAACTACCGTATATATCTAAAGGTGACCCAGTTTTACCTTTAAAGTTCTACTTTTTAATGATTTGAAATAAAGGTAAAGTTTGATTGAAGTTTAACTCTGGGTATCTTAATCCTCAAGATCACAGAATGCATCGGAAGTAAACAAATTGAAGAAAGGGAAAAAAAAAAAAAAAAAGAATCACTGATAGCAAAAACGAAAAGAAGGCCGGACTTTATCTTTGTAGTATGAGTATTATCCAGGGCCACAAGTAGATAATTGCAGCACTTTTTTCCTTAATCTCAACACGGATGATCGTTGTATACAGCGCTAGTTCCTGACCCTCCTCCCTAGGGCACTTTTCCATTTTATTGAGGTTCGTGTAGGATTATACTTGGAAAAGCACCTTGGCCAAATGTGAACAGAATGCATTGACTTGGGCCTCGTCAGGAAAAAATTTATGAAAGAAACGTGTGATTATGACTGTGAATCAAGCAATTTTGCCATGTGGGAATCGTCACCAAATTGAAATAGCACACTAATTACTTTTTGAAGTGAAATATACCCATACCTGGTATGGTTTTTGCTTGTGATAAAATCTTACTGAAACGATTTGAGAATATTTTTCGTGGCCAACACCGTTCTATGAAGAGTAAAAATACAGTCTTCCCACAATAAAGATTAATAGACGGATGTCTTTTTGTATCTTTACCCAACACGCAGTTTGTGGAAAAAGATTGAAATGTTCCACAACAAATTCGTCACGGTTTATACTGAGTGTTTATATCATTAACGTCATGATAAAAACACGGCGCAATTATAGAAATGTTTACGGATCAAAGCAAAACTTCCTGTATAAAGGCAAATCTACGCAAGTTCAAATCGCCCTTGACACAAAAGCTCGCCAACCTCACTGATATGTTTCGCGTTTGTAAAATTATATCTAGTGCAGCTTTTGGGTCGACTATAGGTTGGACGTTCTTAAACTCGTAACAGTGTGATGTTAAATGCAAATTAAGCCATAAATACTAAAAGAATCTTTGGCATGATATTTAAGTAAATTTTACTTACCAGATCCTATAGACCACTTTCATAAATGGCTGCCGGATTAATATTCTTTTGTTTTAATTTAAATTAGCCCTTCTGGCCTCGTTCTCCAGTACAAAATTCAAAAGAATACATTATCTCAAGCGAGGCCAGAAGGGCTAATTTGAATTTAAACAAAAGAATATTAATCCGGCAGCAATTTATGAAAGTGGTCTATTGGTACTACAATATTATGTGAAACAAATATTTCCTTTACTTGTTTACGTTGACCTTCTTGCAATGGTTAGAAACTTCAATCTAGTCCAAAAAACGAAAAACGATTTTTTGGCCTCTGAAGGTGGGAAGTAACCTTAAGTCAAATCATAGCAATGTAAAATACACAGTTTACGTTCTTGACCAGGCAATAATCCGTAGCTCTTATCCCGAAAGCATTTTCGCAGGAAATATTCATGTAATTTCTGTCAGGTAAGCTGTGTTCATGAGTATATTTTTTATACATTATGAACTTCAAATTAATTGTAAGTACAGTATTGAAGTTTCCTTGTTCTTAGACTGAATTATATGAAAACAAAATGATTAAAAATGTAGTTTCATTAAAAAGTAGAATATTTTACAAGTGATCAATTTTGGCGGAAAAATAGTCCTAAGAGCAACCTTGAACCTTTTTAAGAAATAGTTGTGTCAAAGGAGTTTCTTGTGCCTATCAATAAATCCTTGGTAGTGATTGGGAAAGGTATGGACCGTTGTAAAATGGTATTGAATAGGAAATAAAAAACCGCACTTTAAAAAAAAAATTGTTTTAAAGTACCCATAATGTTAAGAATGAGGTAGATAAGCCTCTTAAAAGCTGATTTACCGTAAGTTTGTCGGGAATATACATTTTCAGTACCGCAAAGTTAGCCTTTTTTCGAGTGATTTAAAGGGCCCCCAGCGCCAAAAAGTAGAGGGGTGGTCAATCTCGGGAGTGAAAAGCCTGACTTTCGTCTAAATACCACGAATCTTAATCTTACATCTTACAGCATCAACCTTATTTTTTAATTTTTTAAAAAAAATTTTAAATATAGACTAGTAAGCGTTTCGTCTAACTGTCGTAGACTTCTTCAGGGAGTTTTACAAGTATAAACGCCTCTATTTATAAGCCAAAGTTACAGGGGCCGATGACTGTAAAGGCTTAGCGGGACTTACGGTCAGGAACAGGCGAAGTTGTGAAAAATTTAACACGTGTAAAGCCTAGTTTACATATAATCGCAGACGATCGCAGGTGATCGCACGATCGCTGAAACCACTCAACAGAAGATCGCGAATCGCTTGTTCAGGATCGCAGCCGGTCGCAGCGATCGATCATCGACGCCAAGGACGCTGAACTTTTAATAGGTGTTAACATTCTGCTTCTGTTGTCTCTACTTCAACGGAGATTCGCTGCTAGGTCGAAGAAGAAATGTTGCTTCTGGGTGCGGAAAGTCTTAAAGTGATTGAACAAACAATCGTATTTTCTGATTTCTTCCATAGACTGTTCCGTGTCAATTTCACCTTCCATCTTGTCAAAACACCGTGTGATACACGTGTAAAACTTGATAAACAATCGGTTGTCAAGGCATCATGCCGCTTGCAGTGCTGTATGCTGGAAAACATAGCATTATGGGACACATTTCAATCGCATGATCAGAGGACTTTGTTCACATTGATCGCACGCGATCGGAGACGATCGTAATCGATCGCACGAATAGAACATGGTTCTATTCCTGCGATCGCGATCGCACACGATCGCAGAGCTGTTCACATATAATCGCAGACGATCGCTGGCGATCGAGTGCGATCGTCTGCGATCATATGTGAACCAGGCTTAAGGCAAGGTGAGAAAAATATTTTGGGGGCCACAGTTGTAGCTAAAACCGTGGCCCCCAAAAGAATTACTTACATAGATTAGCTATTGTCACAGTTTTCTTGTAACACACAGTACAATATAAGTCTGGCAGAATATTACTGATAACCTTCTTAATACGGGCATGACTGCAGTTGAACGTAGTCTTGAAGACAGGAGTCCTGCGTGGCCGAGATCTATGTTTAGGTGGCCGGGAGATCCATTTCTCCCTGTCGTGGTAACGTATACCGTGAAACAGCGGCAGTAAAAACTTAAATGGATAGCCTCTAAGTCGCAGTCGCGTCCAAAACTTATCCCTAGTCTCGAAGAAAGACTCAAAGGAAGAACTGTTTCTAGCATATCTCATAAGCTCCCCTTTTATAAAAGCTTTCTTGTTGCTAGAGCGGTGAAACGACTCGAATGGTATGTAGAGAGCCTTCTGATACGTAGAAAATTGCAGCACGCTTGGGGAATTATCCTTAAACAGACGAAGATCTAGAAAAAAAAAGGCTACTGTCGCTAATACAATGAGTAAGCTTGATTCGATCGTTTTTGGTATTAAGAGCACCAAGAAATGTCAGGAGGGTATCCCTGGGTCCACACCAAATGGCAAAAATGTCATCAATGAAACGCTCGTAGAGCACGAGAAATTGAGAGTACTGTTCCACAATTAATTCCATTGTCCTACCTAATATCACTTATGCTCTATCTGTGCATGGGGCCTCTGAGTCAGAGCTAACTATAGCCCAGCAGTTTTTAGATCGTTGTTTTAAACGTAAATACATATCTAAGAAATTAGTGATAGGTGACTTACTTAAAACGCAAGATCACAAAATTTGTCGCAAGGTTTCAACTATCCTGAGCCATCCTCTTAGAGCCTACTTCCCTGAGACCAAGATCACGAAGTATAATTTGAGAAATAAATCCCCTGTCATGCCCGCTATTCGCACAAACCGTTTTAAGAATACATTTTTTAATAGAATTGTTTTTAAGTATAATGTAGCTTTGTGAAAGTGTACTTCCTGTATTAGATGTAACATAAGATATGTAATTTTATCTTTTGAACAATAAAGACACACAGACACACAGACAATATCTTTTTCGAGGAATTACATAAAAGCGTTTGCGACTGTGACGGCAAAAAGGAGTGCCCATAGCAATATCAAACATTTGGTGAAAAATATCCGGACTGAATTCAGATGATAAATAGTTATTGTCGAATACAATTCTGGCAAGCTCAGTCAGTAGTGGAGTTTCGGGAGCCCTTGCTTCGCCAAGGAGCAAGTCGAGAGCCACAAAGGCTTTTTTAGTGCCTACGTTGGGATATAACGATGCAAAATCCGCGGTGACAAGAAGACAGCTTGATTTAGGAAAGACTGTGCTCTCAAGTAATTGAATAAGTTCACAAGAATCCCTAAGGACCGTAGGCAAATGTATAACGGGCTTAATAAGCTCGTCAACAAAAATACTAATTGGCCTAGTGATATATGAATGGGAAGCAGCAATTGGTCTCCCCAACATGGGGTCTTTATGAACTTTAGGGATGATGTAGAACTTAGCCGGGTTTATAAAATTATCGAAACTACGCAAAAGCGAGCAACATTAGCGGAGATAAATCTGCTGTAAATAGACATGAGCCTTTCGCGAGAATTAATTACATAAGTACAATTAGCATACCAATCCTGTTGCGTGACTTTGCGGTATGACAGCTCGTCATGCAAATGTCTGAGTATCTCCGCGTCAACGCAGTCCGTTGACAGAAGAGCCGGTCCAGGGTTTTTATCCGAGGGCAGAATTTTAATGCCAGGATTGGATTTTAACTCGTGGAGGTCTTCTCGCTCTTGCTTCGAGAGATTGTTTCTCCAGTGCGGCTTTTCAGCCGTGATGCTCTTTTGTAACTCTTTGCGAAGCGCGAAGAGTTTGTCTTTAAGATGTGGGTTTTCCCTCAGTGGAATCCAGCCAGTTGGAACGTACAATCTGGGACTGAAATCACTGCTTTGAGGTTGTTTGGAAAACTTATCTTGGAGGCAAACTCTTCGGCAAAAGTCTTGAATTTGCTGGTCGAACTGAGGAACAGTCGGAGGTCGCAGGGAAGGTCTGAACTTCAGGCATAGGCCCAGAACTTTAGAGTGCCGCTTAGTCAGCTCAGCAGAAGTAAAGTTGTGGATTTCCGAGTTTCGTGGAAGCAGGTCAAATAGTGGTCGATTTGCCATCTTAAATAACCATTCTGGATTGTAGAACGTCTGTCTATTTTACGTGGCTTGAACCTTTGCCTCGGGCGTTTTTTGACGGCGTTCGAGAATTGTTAGAACTTGATCTTGACCTCTGGCGTTGGTTGGCCTTTCGGTGTTCGGGTCGGCTTTTCCGCGGGCACTGATTTTTTACCATTGCGCTTGGCACCGGTTTTAGTATTTTGCTTTCCATGAGGACCGGAGTGGACGATAGATACTTCGCGCTGTCGACTTGTATCGACTCGGTTTGTTGTGCCAGAGGAAGACGGAGTTCGTTTCAAACGATCTCTCGGATCGAAGTTTCCGAAGGCACGAAACCCTCGCTAATGTCGATTTGAACAAGACTTTTATGTTTTTCCTTGCGGTCAATCTCCGCTTGAAGAGCTTTAGAAGCTCTAGAGACTGCACTGTCTTTAGAAAGTTCTTTTGCGAAGGCTGAAGCGGCGACACAGAGGCTGCTAGCTTGATCTTCCGAAATATCGGTTTTCCGGAGCTCAACCTTCCATCGCGCAATCGTCCCTTCGGTATTTGCAGTAGTGGAACGAAAGGCCTCCTGATGGACTTTCACTTCAGCGCAGAGATGATCTTTAGCAGCTTCCAACAGCTTCAATTCTGCCTCGCGAACAATGTCGTCAAATATGGCTTGAAGCTCGTCAACATTATGTCCTTTGGCTTCTTGGATTTTCTTGATCCTAAGACCAGATGGAGTAGTGCCTTGGCCCGCGTGAGTCTTTAGCAATTTGATTCTAGCTTGGAGAGAGGAGTAGGCTTTCTCGGCATCTGCTCACATTCAAACTGTCCTTTGGAGGATGGTTTCGATAGTGGGGTCGAGTCTGGAGTAACTGCTTACTGGACGTGGTAGCTCTGGATCAAACAAGGCTGAAGATCGGCGGCGTTTTGGTCCGGAGCGACTGTCACCAGTTTTGAGATAGAATAAATATATGAAAATCATATATTTTGAACTGCGGTATTTGATACGTATGATGGACGATCCTCGCAGTAGATAGCGCTATTTCAGCAATAGCGAAATTCAGACCTGAAAAAAATCAGGCCTGTACGGGACTCGAACCACTGACCTCTGCGATACTAGTGCAGCGCTCTAACCAATTGAGCTAACAAGCCAACTGAGAGCAGGCCGTTAAGTTGATTCGTAATGAACCCGTGAAAGTGATAAATGAGATAGAATAAATATATGAAAATCATATATTTTGAACTGCGGTATTTGATACGTATGATGGACGATCCTCGCAGTAGATAGCGCTATTTCAGCAATAGCGAAATTCAGACCTGAAAAAAATCAGGCCTGTACGGGACTCGAACCACTGACCTCTGCGATACTAGTGCAGCGCTCTAACCAATTGAGCTAACAAGCCAACTGAGAGCAGGCCGTTAAGTTGATTCGTAATGAACCCGTGAAAGTGATAAATGAGATAGAATAAATATATGAAAATCATATATTTTGTCACCAGTTTTGTTCGCCATGTGGCTTCTTCTAGTATTGACTTGAACAATTTTTAAACATAGACTAGTGAGCAGCACTTCTGCGAACAGTAGTTGTAAAACTTCTTTTATTTTCCGACGCGTTTCGTCTAACTGTCGTAGACTTCTTCAGAGCTAAAACCGTGGCCCCCGAAATATTTTTCTCACCTTGCCTTACGCGTGTCAAATTTTTCACAAATTTTTCACAGCTTCCCCTGTTCCTGTTTGTAAGTCCGGCCAAGCCTTTACGGTCATCGGCCCCTGTAACTTTGGCTTACAAATACAGGCGTTTAGTTATCCCTGTAAAACTCCCTGAAGAAGTCTACGACAGTTAGACTAAACGCGTCTGAAAATAAAAGAAGTTTTACAACTATTGTTCGCAGAAGTACTGCTCATTAGTCTATATTTAAAAAAAATTAATTAAAAACATGTACATCTCATTTACCAAGCTTTAATAAAACCTCACTTTGATTACTGTTACATTGTTTGGGGTAGCTGTGGGAAAACGCTACAAGAAAAACTGCGGCATAGAGCAGCCCGTATGTTGATATTCTCTAACTATAATGCTGATGCAAATGAGCTACTCGAGTTCTTAGGGTGGAAAAATCTTGCACGCCAGCAGGAAAGTCATAAAGCCATCGTGATGTATAGATGTCTGCACGGGCTAGCTCCAGAGTATCTGTATTCAAAGTTTACGTGGCGTGACTCTGCTTATGACCTCAGGGACTCTGAAAGTAAGCTCAATGTTCCCTTGCCGTGCACTAATTATTACAGAAAATGCTTTGGCTACAATGGTGCCACATTATGGAACAGTCTACCATGCAATATAAGGACAACAGAGTCTCTTGGGGTATTTAAGGTTACTGTTCACCTTTAGGGGTGTCCCGCGTGCAAGCGATGTAGCACGTCTGGTTTAAACTATAGATATCTAAACCCATATCAAATTAAAGCTTATAGGACTTGCTATCAGACTATACCAAAATTTCTTTAAAAAAATTAATTGTCGAATTTTTTCACGACTCATAAATGCGAGCGCCCGAATCACCTTTTAAGAGCTACAAGTCAAAGGGAATTTGTTCAATTGCTCTCTAATTTTGACAGTCGCTAGTTTTACATATAAACAACAAAAGCGTGTGTTCGAATATTTTATTTCTAAATACAATTTTTTCAAGAGCGATTTTTGTACGATCACTCCACATTTTTTAAATCCTATTTCAAAAATGTTCTGTAACTTTTCACTGAAATTGAATATGGCAAATCGCAAACACCTTTTTTAGTGCTTTGGCCCCGGAAACGGTGGAACACATTATATAAGCAAAAACAAAATTCGCTTTGACATGTAACGTTCAAAAGGTGATTCGGGCACTCGCATTTGGAAGTTGTGAAAAATTTGACAATTAATTTTTATCAAAATTTTTGGTATAGTCTGTGGCTGATAGCCAGTCCTATAAGCTTTAATTTGATACAGGAGTTTAGATATCTACAGTTCAAAGCGGACGCGCTACATCGCTTGCACGCGAGACACCCCTAAAGGTGCACGGTAACCTTAAACGTAAGATCAATGACATTCTTCAAGTCTAACGCACGGCATTCACGGAAAACAGCTTTTAGTGTTATAGTATGCAGTTTGAATTTTAAATATCTTGAAGGATATAGTGGTGCTGAAAGCGCCGCTGTTACTGCTGCTGCTGCTTCTACTACTACTGCCATTACCACTACTAGTGAGAGAAGTAATACAAGTTGAAATAGTTCTGGTTTTATTACTTTTAGCTCTCGCGGCTTCTTTTAATTCCATCAGGATGAATGGTAGAATGAGCCTGGTTAAGTTTGTTTTCATTCTGCAAAAGAAAATGAACCGAAACCCCTTTTATGAGACAATTCTTTGACTCGATCTTGTAAAGATTGAGAACAACAAGATGTTACTTGATTTGTGGACTCAATGTGTAAGTGAGCAAACCGATGGAACAGATGAATCAGGAACGAAACAAGAAGTAAAGATTAGCCATGAAAAATACAGCGCAAAAAGCGAGGTTAGTGGACAGTTACGACATTAAAATTTCATTGAAAACAAGAAGTAACATGGAAAAAGACGTTTCATTGATGGGATTCCATGCAAGAGGACCAGTTCGATGTTTCCATAGACATAAGAAAGCAGTTCTTACGTCTATGATATCTGGAGTGTGTTTATAATCTATGACATTTTGGCAGCTGTATTTTACAGAAGTCATTAGCCGTGCGCTGTTCTCTTATAAGTTTTTACTCTGAGCTATTGACTATTTAAAATGATTGAATTAAATTATTGAATTTTCTTAGACCCCAACGTTAAGTTTACGCTTAGCTTCAAAGATATTATCATTCATAAACCTCGAGGGACGATGACTGTGCAAAAGCAGTTTTCGTCGTGAAAATACTCAGAGACATTTCCTCAGCTACCAGCTAAGGTTGGTATGATAAATCGAGTTCCACCATATAGGCGCACAAGTCTGGCTCCTATGGTTGGCCATTAGAAAAAGGAAATTGGGGATACGTAGGCCAAGAGGTACAAAGGTAACTGAATGATTTAAACATTTCCAACTTCAAACCATAGGAGAAACAAAGCAACAAAGACCTACCTCAAACAGCTGTCCAAAGGGTCCTCCTCTATGCTATTGCAGTGGGGGACAAAGCTTTAAAAGGAAAGTGTTACTGCAATCTCGGATGTCATTATCATACGCTAGGAGATTTCAAAAGAGCCATCCAGTATCATGAACGTCATCTAAAAATTGCCAAAGAAGTGGGAGACAAGGCTGGAGAGGGAAACAGTTACTGTAATCTCGGCATTGCTTATCGAAGTCTAGGAGATTTCGAAAGAGCCATCCAGTATCATGAACGTCATCTAAAAATTGCCAAAGAAGTGGGAGACAAGGCTGGAGAGGGAAAGAGTTACTGTAATCTCGGCAATGCTTATGACAGCCTAGGAGATTTCGAAAGAGCCATCCAGTATCATGAACGTCATCTAAAAATTTCCAAAGAAGTGGGAGACAAGGCTGGAGAGGGAAAGAGTTACGGTAATCTCGGCAATGCTTATGACAGCCTAGGAGATTTCGAAAGAGCCATCCAGTATCATGAACGTGATCTAAAAATTGCCAAAGAAGTGGGAGACAAGGCTGGAGAGGGAAAGAGTTACTGTAATCTCGGCAATGCTTATCACAGCCTAGGAGATTTCGAAAGAGCCATCCAGTATCATGAACGTGATCTAAAAATTGCCAAAGAAGTGGGAGACAAGGCTGGAGAGGGAAAGAGTTACGGTAATCTCGGCAATGCCTATCGAAGTCGAGGAGATTTCGAAAGAGCCATCCAGTATCATGAACGACATCTAAAAATTGCCAAAGAAGTGGGAGACAAGGCTGGAGAGGGAAACAGTTACGGTAATCTCGGCAATGCTTATGACAGCCTAGGAGATTTCGAAAGAGCCATCCAGTATCATGAACGTCAACTAAAAATTGCCAAAGAAGTGGGAGACAAGGCTGGAGAGGGAAAGAGTTACGGTAATCTCGGCAATGCTTATGACAGCCTAGGAGATTTCGAAAGAGCCATCCAGTATCATGAACGTGATCTAAAAATTGCCAAAGAAGTGGGAGACAAGGCTGGAGAGGGAAAGAGTTACTGTAATCTCGGCAATGCTTATCGAAGTCTAGGAGATTTTGAAAGAGCCATCCAGTATCATGAACGTGATCTAAAAATTGCCAAAGAAGTGGGAGACAAGGCTGGAGAGGGAAAGAGTTACGGTAATCTCGGCATTGCTTATGACAGCCTAGGAGATTTCGAAAGAGCCATCCAGTATCATGAACGTCATCTAAAAATTGCCAAAGAAGTGGGAGACAAGGCTGGAGAGGGAAACAGTTACGGTAATCTCGGCAATGCTTATGACAGCCTAGGAGATTTCGAAAGAGCCATCCAGTATTATGAACGTCATCTAAAAATTGCCAAAGAAGTGGGAGACAAGGCTGGAGAGGGAAAGAGTTACGGTAATCTCGGCAATGCTTATCGAAGTCGAGGAGATTTCGAAAGAGCCATCCAGTATCATGAACGTGATCTAAAAATTGCCAAAGAAGTGGGAGACAAGGCTGGAGAGGGAACGAGCTACCACAATCTTGGCAATAATTATTGGAGGTTGGGCGACCTAGAAAGAGCTGCCAACCTGTTTCATTCTTGTGTGGTAAGCTTTGATGCTATCCGAGCTAGTTTACGTTTGAAAGATGATTGGAAGATTAGCTACCGCAACATGCAAAGGAACGCATATAACTCTTTGTGGCGTGTTCATTTAAAACAAAATCAAGTTTTGGATGCACTTCTATTTGCTGAACAAGGACGTGCACAGGCGCTCAATGACCTTATTTGCTTTAATTATAGGGCGGGAGAGATACAACTTCGGCCTCGCACACCACCGACTTATGATTTCGATGTTCTTGCTGGCGGTGCTCCATCAAATACAGTTTTTATGGCGGTAGATGATAAGGAACGCAAGATATACTTTTGGTCTGTTAACAGCGCTCAAGATATGCAATTGAGAAGTATTGAGATAAGTAATTATGGCTTCTTCAAAGACGCCAATACTTTTATTGAAAGCTTAGTAAACACAGTGTCAAGAGAGTATAAAAGAGGTGTTATTAAATGCGAAAATCGTTCTCTCGATGAGCCCTGCAATGAGGAATCGATGAAGAAAAGGTCAGGTCATGCTGAGATCTTTCCTGAATGCTCACCGAACACAGCTTTACGGAGGTTGTATGACGTTATCATTGAGCCGATTGCTGATCTCATCAATGGCAATCAACTTATCTTTGTTCCTGAGAGCTCGTTGTGGTTAGTCCCTTTTGCAGCATTAATGAATTCTGAGTCAAACTATCTCTGTGACTCTTTTCGAGTTCGAACGATTCCATCTCTGACTACTCTGAGATTGATTAACGATTACCCAGACGACTTCCACAGTAACAAGGGTGCTTTACTCGTGGGTGATCCATGTCTGGAGGAGGTTCTTCTCAAGGGGAAGAAGCTCCATCAACTGCCATGTGCAAGAAAAGAAGTAGCGATGATCGGGAGAATCCTTGGCGCTGATCCTCTTATTGGCGAAGAAGCAAAGAAAGATGAGGTATTGAGACGACTTCCCTCTGTTGCGTTGGTGCACTTTGCAGCACATGGCCGAATGGAAACAGGCGAAATTGCTTTAGCGCCACGAAGTGCCTGCTCATCACAGCACTTTAAAGAGGAGGATTTTATTCTAACAATGAAGAATGTGTTGGATACTCGCATACGAGCAAGGTTGGTTGTGCTGAGTTGTTGTCACAGTGCTCGTGGAGAGATTAAGGCCGAGGGAGTGGTTGGAATTGCAAGAGCGTTTTTAGGTGCAGGTGCTCGCTCTGTTCTTGTGTCGTTGTGGGCGATTGATGACGAGGCTACTCTTGAGTTTATGAAATATTTCTATGAAGAACTGGTCACTGAGAAGCTGGCCAGTGAAGCTCTTAACCAAGCTATGAAGAGCATGAAAGAGTCTGGAAAGTTCAGCGAGGTGAAGTACTGGGCACCCTTCGTACTCATTGGGGACGACATCAGACTTGAATTAAATTAAAGATAACAGTCTTGGATATTGTCGAATGTAAGTAGGTCAGTATTAATTAATGATGTATTCTAAAGTAAGCCCAGAGCATGTTTGTATGAAGGTAGGTGTAGACTTCAACCAAGAGATGATTTTTAAAAAAAGAAAATTTATTCCACGTTCGCTTTCACGTGGAAAGTCACCCACGTTTATATCTTTTGGTAAGTTATCTTGCCACGGTATATGTTTATGCCAGTCAGTTTTAGTGAGAGAGCAAGTAACTGGAATGGCTCTTATGTCTTCAAAGATGATATGTTTTTAGTTACGGAATCACAACGTATAATTTGAAATGAGCCGCGAAATGATATCCAAGTTTAATGGAAGACTTTAACCAGAACGTCTCCAAGGTTGTTCAATGATAACGTAATGACACGAGATGAATTTTAGTTTGTGTTCAATGTATTTCAAAATTAGTCAATGGAAAATTGGCTTGTTCGGCGCCGACCCCAAGGATCTCTGATACTTCTACAAACATTGGTGTGCAAAACAAGTTTAATGCTTTAGGAATGCATTTAAACCTATGTCAAAATTAATGCTTTGAATTTACGTTTCTGATACTTTTACCTGTTTGCAGAAAAGACGAGATCCTTGCTGACGACTTTGGCAACGATTTGTATCCAACCTCTCCGGCGACGAGAACTTCTTGAGTATCTTAGACAGTATAGCTTGGCTGTTAGTGAAAACAACAGTTGTTTTGTTAGGCCTTTAGGGCGAGATTGCTCAGTTTTAAACTTTGGTATCAAAACTTTTCTTAATGTATAGTACGAAATGTACCACGGTGTGTTGCAGAATAGACTTCCGATTGAATTTTTCTCGGGGCTATGGGTATTTGTAGAGCGAAGCAGCTTATTCCGCTATTAGGTCGTGTTGGTGGTTTTTTTCAGTATGAGTCTTACAGTTGTTTCATTTTCATTGAAAAGTTTAATTCCTTTTTCTGGTTGTAATTTTCCTTCTTGCTTATTTACAGCACCGAAGTAGTTCCTAGGCAAACTGAACTTTGCAGTATGTTACCAATATATTTTTCAGTGTTTATAGTAGATTTTTAGGTCTTCATTTTTTTTTTTTTGGTTTGAGTTGGATTTTTCTTTCACCAAGTCCTCCGTTCAGGGCCAGTTTTTGTAGCGAGTTAGGTACAACGATTGAGTTGGCAAGTTGTTGTAATCTCTTTGAGTTACTTTGTTATCGTGTGGAAATACAAACTCACTTACAGAAGGTTTTTGTTATAGATTTCATGATTAACCTCAGCCCGGCAACACCTTGTGTAGAGAAAATCCCGAACAATGAAGGATTCGAAGCTCAAGCTTTGTGATTTTTCAGAGGGATGCTGTTGCAAGCTGATCAGAACTAACAGCACCCGCTGCGAATTTGAAAGGAACAAGATTCGATTTTTCGAGGGGAACTCAAATACTTTCCTTGTCTCTCACTCGTTACGAGCTTGAAACAGCTTTTCATTTTCTCCTTCTCTCGTTTGAGTTATTGAGGACGTCGTGAATTGTTTTAAAACATGTAAGGGAGGAAAGATTAATCTCCTAAACACCAAGTACTCTTTATAATATGGCACCAAGAGAGGTTTCGGGTATGAATTTGAGCGTGCACAGGTGCTGCGAAAAATATGTCAAGTTCAAGGCCTGAAGGTTGCGCAAATCCTTTATACTTTACGAAGTTATCGTTGAAGGAGTACATCATAGTCGCCATAGAGGAACAAGATGTTCATTGAGATCGCTTTTGACACGTTACATTATCAAACTATAACCTGTATGATCCCAAAACAATATTATTTTACAGTAAATGGTTTGAACCCGGGGGTAGGATGTGAAAGTGTAGTGCGATTGTCCGGGTGAATGTAGTCCTGAGAGGGACTGTTTTGGTGGTGGCGACTGACGTTTGACAACCTGTGTGGAAGTCATCATCAGACTCACGTGAATAGTTGTTGTCAGTAGAATGTTGTTAGTCCAGTTCGTGTAAAATGATTGGTCAGTTTTGCTGTGATGCTATTGGCTGTAACACTCAAGTGGCGTAAGTAACGTTAGGTCATTCTGTCCGTTTCGTTTGTAAACAGTTATTGGATTCGGTTTTTGTGATATCCGGAATAATCAAGGTCGAGGTAAGCGTTATTAGCAGAAGCCGAAGGCTGAGGCTGATAACACTGACCAAGACCTTCACTATTCCGGATATCACAAAAACCGAATCCAATAATTGTTTTATTATACATTCTTTTAAAGAAAATAGCGCCAAACGCATTATCGCAGCGAACACAGTTTATTTTCGAAAACTTAAAAATGTACAACTGTGTGGTAAACAAATTTTCACTTGAGCTAATTCCTTTCTGTCGTGTGGCTCCTGAATATTTTTCTCTTTAAGGTATTCGTAGAACTGTTCCTTCGCCACTTTTGTCGATCTTTTGGTATTTTCCAAAACTTTATCTTCAAGTAATTTCTTAATTTCATGTTGGGTCGATGAAGCGAATCGAGAAGCCATTCTTACTTCGCTATCCATGAACTTGACATTGCTCCACCGGAAATCCTGCATCGCGTACGCAACCTACAGATTATTCACTAATCTGTGGGTACAGATTAGTGAATAATCTGTAGGCTGCGCTGTTTCCCAGAATTAAAACTGTGGGCGTTTAGCCAATGAGAAGACAGATGGTGACTACAATGTATAATAATAACGTTAACTTGTGCTGTTGAGGGGAGTCTGTGCTAATTTGGTAAACCAGCTTTCCAGAGTAAGTCGTTGAAAGTAGCTAGTGCCGACGGATCAAAACAGACCCGGCAATCATGACCGAACATTTTGCTGACAATAACTATTCACTTGACTCTCATGATGACTTCCGCACAGATTGTCGAAACTTCAATCACCACCACCAACAGTCTTTCTCAGGACTATAATCACACGGGCGATCGCACACTTTGAAATATTATTACATTATAAAACTCTTTCTCGATGCAAATATTTTAGCAGCCTTAGATCTTGGAAAAATTTGTCACCTGACCCTCAAAGCCTTGCAATTTGATGAAAACCCGTTGTAAGATTCGGGACTACATTGAATGGTCCAGAACTTGGTAACTTCAGGGTGACTTTTGTCCAAACACTCAAGTGCACATGCAGCACAAACTACTATAGTAGTCTTCTTCTGTGTAATTCTTGCAATGTGGTAAGAGCAGCGTTTTTATTGTCAAAAGCTCTGACATCGCAATTGTCACATTTATTCTAAAGTATAGCTAAGTTACTCAAGCGATCTGGGACTGTCTCAATTGTCAACTGCTTATTAGAGGCAAATAAATACTTGCATTACTGCCCAACTAATGCCGGACTCACACCCTTGTAAGAAAAAGTGAATTCCAAATTCACTGCGTACGATCGATGTACAGTTAATCGTCATTATGGTGAATATGACATGATACATATGTTCGTAATTCTTAAATATCAAGATTATGTGATTTGGAAGCAAATTTTTTTCTCGCTTGCATTTTAGAGCAATTACTCTAGAAAGGCGACCGCACGTCAATCATGTTTCTTTTTCATTGTTTATCTACAGTTTCAACCATATTCGTTTACTTAAGATCCACAACATGTTACTGTTTATGGAAAGAGTTATAAATTACGTGAAAACTAGAATTCCTCAAAATTACGCTGTCGAACTATTTGCAAGCTTGCAGAAAATAACAATAAATAGTGACAGTCACTTTAAATAAGCAATAAGAAAAGATACATGAATTAGCTGCGCCTTTCCTAGAAAATATTGAGGATGAAAATGCCGCAATAAAGGTTTGACATCTCCCAGCTAATGGAAGAAGTTTCCCTAACGACCCGAGACAGATGTAAGTGTTGCCTGACACTCATTAGGGACCTTAAGCATCGATGACTTTGGGTGTCACGGACGTTCGATCGTTTGCAGGAGGGGGAACCTGGGAACGACGTTGTCGCCAACAGAGTTCGTGACATGACTGCGTTAAGCAAAACAATTACGCTAATTTACAGACGTTGTCGGTCGACCGTGAAAATGTAAACACATCCTTGGCGTGCTCTCGATCTTGACGATGTCCAGTTTAAAGGAAGCTCGAGAAATGCTTTCTCTAGCATAGAGTCATCATTTTATTTCCGAAGAAGGATTTTTGTTATTGTATGACGCTAGTTTCTCCAAAAATCCATCATTTCCTCACGCCGACTACGATCGTTTTGACCTCGATTCTATGGACGAAGCAGAGTGTTTTCAGGAGTTTCGAGTAAGAAAAATGGACACTGTTAGACTTGCTGATGCCCTTGGATTACCTGCGAGTCTGTGCTGCCACCAACGAACTAAGGCCAACCGCATAGAGGGACTGTTGCTAAAAAGATTTGCATACCCATGTCGTTTGGGTGACATGATCCACAGTTTTGGACGAAATTAATTGCTAATAACAGGACAGACAAATAAAAAACTAATATCAATTTGCTTTTTATGTACTTACAAGTTTTTAAAAATAACATGATAACTGTGGGGACTCTGGTTGTCTAATCACTTAATCTTCTGTACCAAAATAAAAATAAGGGCTTGTGTTATAAATGCTCATTACACTGTATGGCAAAGTTCATAGAGTTTTTAATCAAAATGTTGTTTCAAAGTAATGTGCCCAGTTTTATATTATAGCAAGTCATGTAAATTTTAAAGTTCTATACATGGCATTAATTTCTCATCAGTAATATACCTTTTGAGGATAAGTAATTACAATGTATATGCTGGTATGAATAAATTGTGTCATCAACAAATTATATAAAATGTAATACAGAAAGCATGAAGACATCACAAGCAATAAAAAATATGTTAAGCATAAAAATATGTAAGCAGTCAATTTCATCACACTAACAGACTCCAACTGAAGTAGATGGTGATTCTTTTGATCAATGAAGTTAATATGTACCGGTCTGTTGCTTTGGTTGGGGCCGATACAATCATAGTTTAAAAAATGTGTTAAAAGAGTAGCTCAAAAGATATCCAACACTATTACAAAAAATAAAGGCATGAAATATATGTTTCATGGTATAATATTGTAAATCTTCAAATAAGTGGTGCCCAGGGTACTTATTCAAATTTTGAGTTAAAACAGTAGGGTGCTTATTCAAGAGGGATCCTTTTCAGTTCACTTTAAACATGTTCACAAGCTGAATTGAAAGCAAGTATTAATGTTCAAATCTGGGCCAGGGAAGGGGGCAGGGTGCTTATTTCAAATTTTCGTGGATAGGAGAGTGCTCATATTTGAGGATTTACACTTCTTTTTTCAATTTTTCTTTTCTAATATCGGCATAAGCATCTTATACTGCTGTTGTTGCTGTTGAGCCATTTAGGTTTGCATTTGTAGAAACTGCTGCTGTTGTTGTTACTGGAACTGTTGTTGTTGTTGCTGCTGCTGCTGTTGTAACAGCAGTTGCATCAGGCTGTTATGCTGCTAGTCAAGCAATTGCTGCCTCTCAGTCTCTTTCTCCAACTGCACAGATCTTATTTCTATATCTCTCTCTTTTAGCCTGTTCTCTTCAGTTGCCTGCTCCCTCAAATAGGCCACCATTTCAGTTCCATTGGATTGCCTCTTTTTGGCCTTGTTTTGATTTTCACCATCCCCATCTGAAAGTGACCATTTCTTCGTTTCACTCAATGACTCCATGGCTTTGAGCCTGATATCCTTAGCTTGCTCTTGCTCTTGTTCTTTCTGTTATTTCTCTCTTGTGTTTTCATCCTCCTCGTCTCTTGACTGATCACAGGCCTCAGCTCTCTCTATGATTTCTTTGAGTAGTCTGTCCAGCTTGGTTGGCTCAGGACTGATGCTACTGGCTTTTAACTATTGTGAAGTCTTTTTTTTTTTAATTTTTCCACCAGGACCATATAATGATCTCTTACAGACCTCTTGTTAACTTTAAACTCTGCTCTTTTGTTGAGAATGTTGGCAATTTTCTCCCATGCCTGTGCTCTGCCCACAGTCTTCTCTTTAGCCCTGTATGGCTCAGCCTGCAAGACTTCATGGCACAGGAGAATGTCTTTCTGTTCACTCCATTCCATTTTACCACTGTTTTAAAAAATGCATGAAATTTCAGCCTTTAAAAGATAACTTATACAACTATCCAGTTAGCTTACATGAACATCATGCCCAGTTGATCTGATGTGATTAAAAAATGCAGTGTTAGAAAAAGTTTCTTTACCCCACTCTCTTGACAGAATGAATAATTCGTCTTTCATATTTATTAGGCGACTTGAAAATTTACCACTTCATAGTTGTGTAAACAATGCGAACAAACGAGCATGAAGTTTTCAGTGCATGATCTGGACGCCTAGAGGACCATTTCTCTTTCTCTAAATTCGTTAACCACAGCGAGATTTGTTATTCTTATGTTTATAGTCGGTTGCTCAAAACCTAGCATAGATGCATACGATATATAATGTGCAGTTACAAAATACAACCGATGCCGAAAGACAACCATCTATCTCATTTTGCACTTTGCTATTGTATCTAAATGTCGCTTAAGTGTCTTAATTCTAAATTATCGCTCAAAGTAATTTGTGATAAGCTTAAACCCGGTTTAAAGAAATCTCACTTCTGCATTTGATGATTCAAATGGACATGAAATCAAATGACTTTACTCACTCAGACTTGGCGAGAAAATTGTCTGCCATTGTCGAATCCCGTTTAATCTATCGATTAAGCAAAAACCACTTTACGCGCTACGAAAACGTTTTTTAATCACTTAAGGAAAAGCAGAAGAGCTTTTTGTGGTTTTGAGTCAATAATTTATCTCCTATAAACAAAATAACAGCATATTTTTGTGGCGTCCTACCTTCAACCTGAAAAGTGGCGTTCTGCCGTCTGCGACGCGACCACGCGAACGTCATGACATGCGCAGTATGTAAATAGGTCCTCTAATGACTTCCGGTAGGCGTTCGTGACCTCAATCAAGGACGTCTTGTGCTTAAGGTGGGGTATAAAGTTTTTCGGCGCGCGAAGCATGGGTACGAATGGCGCGAGAGCGCGAGTATTTAAAAGAAAAACAAAAATAAACATGGCGGCGAGACTTTTATCGCGAGTCGCGTTCCACTTACCAACTCCTAAACAAGTGCTTGAAGATACACTTCTTTCGTCTTCTCTTGACGTGGTTAAACTGAGGAGTAAATTCGCAGCATTTATTGCGCCGATATTAGAGAGGGTAGACGGTCGTGATCGAACGCGAAGGAAGTCGCAGAGTGGTCACGGTGCACTTTTTATGGTTGGAGGCTTCTCTTTGAGCTCCATGGGCGATGATACACTGAAAACGGCTGGAGTGTCTGCAGAGGTGTAACTGACACAGGAAAAACAACCACCAATGCGTGACGAAAAGGGTCGGTTTTCACATAAGAAACCCACTCGAAGTGGAAACGTGGAGGACAGGACTCGTGGGATAAAGGAGTGGAGGGCAACGAGGAAATTAGATTTTAATGGGATGGTAGAAGATTGGTCGCCACCGAAAAAAAGAGAAACCCGTTTAAGTCAGGTGTAGTTTAAATTTTGTTTTCACTATGTGTGGCACCAAGCAATTCACCTAAAAGTTTTAAGAAAAGTGCTTCCTTAAGTCTTTCTTTGCTCTAAAAATTGTTCTCAATTTGAATCGCATCATTGACTTTCTGATTGATATTGCATTCTGATTGGTTAACGAAGCGAGGTGTTTAGCACAGAATTGCAAAAATCCATTACTTCACTCGTGAATTCCGCCTTAAATTGTACTTGATATCGGTTTTTGCATGCAATTTAATGCGGAATTCCCTCATCAAGTAGGGAATTTTCCAATAGAATTTTTGTATTAAACCACAAATAGTTCATAGCAAGCTGTTTCGTCAACATGATTACACCCAAACATTTTGACATTTCACTTTAAAATTCCAACAAATGTTTGGTTACAGTTACAACCTAATAATACAATTACCATTAACACATACAAATATTGAATTTTAATCAGAAACAAACAAAGAAGGAAAATTGCATTCCACATGGAAGTAGAATTATGGACTTAGATGTTTTGAGAAGTTCATTGAAATGTTGTCAGCACTGTAAAGCAGGTAAGAAGAAACAATTTTTATCTGCCCAAAGAAAATCACAACTAAAGAAAAGTCAAAATTAATTCTCAGTTTTATGGTAAGTACATGTACACATAACTTTGAGGCTATAAAATGAACAGGTTTCCAAGAAACAGTTATGTGATTAATTAAACATGTACATCTTCAAAACATTACAAAACTTCTCATAAGCAATAAATTTCTGGGCAAGTTCTTACCCTATACCAAGTGTCACACAATTGTATTTCTATTGATAGCAACAAAAAATGTTTTTTGGCAAATTTGGAACAAACAAGCATTGTAAATTTTCCACAAACCACAAGTAGCATTTACTGCTTTTGTAAAATTTTGTTAATTTTGCAAAAAAATTTACCTTTGCTCATTTATTTCAAAAGGGAAGACAAACTGCCAGAATTAAGTGTAAAATTTTCTTGAGTATCAACATTGTCACTTTCAGCCAATTTGTCACTGTGGAACACAACAGAAGAAAAAAAAATGGGTTAGCCTCAGTGTTCTCAGTTACCTGTGCAGCGTGTGGTGGAAAGAATGTTGTCAAGACCTCCAGTGAACACAGGAGTGGTTAAAGAGGTCCTCTCAGTCATGATGTTAATTCAAGAGCTGTTCTTGGGTGTCTACACACAGGAATCGGTGAAACCCACCTAGATAATTTACTGTGTACATTAAATATTCCCTCTATGAACCCGGTAACTTTCAAGAGTAGAGAAAATAAAATTGGGCATGCTGTAGAGCAAGTAGGGAAAAAAAGTTGCAAAACTGCAATGTCAGAAGAAAGAAATGCTGCTATCAAAAAAGGTGCAAAAGCAGATGACCAAGGCTGCATCAATATCCCCTGCTCGTATGACATGGGTTGGCAAAAATGAGGAAAGGGGCATAACTCGTCAACTGGTCAAGCTGCAGTGATGGGTTTAACTTATGGGAGGGTTATGGATTATACTACGAGAACAAAATCCTGCAGGGTTTGCACAAATACTAGAAAAACTGGAAAAGAAGCGAAGCAACACAATTGTCAACTCAATCATATAGCATCATCAAAGGCAATGGAGCCTATGGCAGCAGTCCATTTGTTTACTGAAAGCCTAAATTCTAGAGTCAAACTATCTGTTTTTGTCGTAGATGAAGACTCCACAACAGCTGCACATATGAAAGAGAATGTCCCTTATCCTGTAGAAAAGTGGACAGACATTGTGCATGCCAAAAGATCACTAACTACAAGGTTGTATAACCTAAGCCAACGTGGGAAATTTGTAAATTCATCAGCTCTCTCACAGAAAGTTGTCAACTACTTGGTCAAATGTTTTTCTTATAGTGTGTCTCAAAATAAGGGGAATCCATCAGCCCTTCAAAAATCCTTAAAAGGCATTCTACCACACTCCTTTGGAAACCACACAAATTGCAATGAATCCTGGTGTGGTGCCAAGAAAGACTCTATTAACTATAAACACTCTGACTTACCCTATGGCAAAGATCTCTATGGTAATGACTTGAGGAAAGCTTTGGAGAGAATTTTTGATGAATATTGTACTGATGTAGCAGTTGCAAAGTTATCACCTGGGGCAAATTCGCAGAGAAATGAGGCCTTAAACAGTGTTATAGGATCAAAAAACCCCAAAATTAGATACTATGGGGCAAGTGCAAGTAATGACTTCCGAGTGGCCTGTGGCATCTCCCAAGTAAACCTTGAATACCAGTACATTAGCCAAACACTTGAGAGCCTCAACATTGAACCTGGTATACACTGTATCAGCCACATTGAAAGGATGGATCACAAGGCTACCCATGACAAACTTAGAAAAACCAGCATTAATTTCAAACGTCGAAGAGCTCAACTACATAAGCAGAAGTTAACTCTTACAGGTAAAAAACAAGCTAAAGAAGGAAACACATACCAAAGTGGAATAGGACTTAACCTTAATCCAAACGATTCTACCAAACTGATCCAAGAATTTGACATCATCAATTTGAAAATTTCAAGTGAGGAGCTGAAAACCTTTGAAACATGCATTCCTGAATTAACAATCAGACCAATGGTGGAGAAATTTCCCTATGACAGAAACACTGCTTACAATTTCGTAATTTACGATATTAAGACAAACACGTGTGGAAAAACCGCAGAAATATGTCAACATTCAGCAGTTGATCAATCAGGTTTGCACTGTTTCAACAAATATATATTGCCTTTGAGGGATGTAGAAACTCATGCTACAAGGGTAAATGGTTTAAGTGTCCGAACAGCCAGAGAAGTCAGGACCCTGTTCAAAGACAATCAACCAGTAGAAACTGCGTCACTTGGAAAGTCACTGGAAAATTTTCTAACCTTCTTGGAGAAAACTGTCAGGCGTGTGAAAAGCGATAATAATATTTATACTGTTTTAATCGGGCACAGCTCTCGGGTTTTCGATACTCCAACCCTTCTTCGTCAAGGTGGACATCAACTTTGTGAAAAACTTTCCTGTCGTAACGTTTTCTTTTCTGACACTCTCCCTGTGATGTAGAACTTGGTCAAACGTAAACATCCGTCACTGGTCTCATCGGATGGTTCCACAGTTAAATTAAATCTACAATCCATTTACCAGACACTTTTCCATGTACCTTTCCCCGCACACGATGCAATGGAGGATGTTAAAGCTTTAAGAAGAATAGTCTTTGACTCCTGTTTGAACGTTTCAGAGGACATGTTGATAGAAAACATGTCATCAACACAGTACGCAGAAAACGACATGAAATACCTTGATCGTCGCTATGAACTCCTGCAGACGTTCCGAGGAACTCTTTACCATCCAACAAACGCAGAATTTCCCATCAAGCAACAAATTGCTGAAAAAATAGCCGGAAGTGGCATTTCATACTGAGATCTCAAAAATGTTTTCGAGAAGTTCGGAGCAAAAGGGCTTGTTGGCGTATTGTCTCTCCCTCCATCTTCAACAACTTGCAAAGCCCCGCGAGTAACAAAAACAACCCGTATTTTAGCCAAGATCGTTGAATACTTCAAAGCAGCGGAGGAAACTACAAGTAAACACGCATTTCCATATGTTTTTCCACACGCAGGTATACACTTCGCTGTGGTGGGGAAAAGTAAGCGTCTATTTCTCGGCTAATTTTCAGCTAGCACGTGCTGAAGAAAGAGCGACGAGAGCATGCGCATTACCGTAACTTGAAGAATTTCTGTTTTGATGACGTCACGAAAAACGAGGGTTTTAGAGTGATCTAAAGGCGCATATTGGGCGCGTTCCAGACTGTGAATTTTTTTGAAAATTGGCACATAGATGGGATTTTTCTTTTTCTAGCTCTTACAAAAAAATCATCGAATTTTATACATACATAAATGTAATACGCGTCAAAAATGAAAATTGCGAATTACTCCGAAAATTATGTACAGATTTTCTTGTGGCTTTATCAGTTGAAACTCCTTGAATGTTAACTCTGTTTCCCCAAAAACAAAGAAAATTCACCGCGTAGAAACCGAGAAACACCGTCTAGACGTCAGGTAGGTCAAAAAAACAAGCCAAGCATTTCTATCAATAGTTGCCATAGCAACAACTTTTAGGTTCTCAAAGGGTCTTCCATATATAGTCTAAGGCTGTAGGCTTTCATTACTGATCTTCTATGGAGTGCTGTGAGATAAAAATTTGCCGAGGGAGACTGAATTATTCATGCATATGTAATACCCAAAGCCTTGTAAATACTATATAGAGCCACCTTAAGTTCTCTATTTGCTTACACAACGCATGAGTTTGTAAGAAATGTTAGAACCACAAGGTAGGCAAATTGTGAAAATTCTTAACAAAGTTATTTGAAGGCCGGGTGAGATGGTGGAGGCTGAATGGGTGAAAAAAATAAACTGTCTAATGTTATTGTATTATAAGATTGTAAGAAGAAGACTGTAATTTTACTATTGTAATATATATATCTTAATAGACGTTTTGTTGTGTAGTATCGCTGCGTATTTTTAGGAGTTGTGCCGTATTTTGACGAGCCCGTAGGGCGAGTCAAAATACAAATAACGAGTAAAAATACTCAGCGATACTACACAAAAAAAAGTTTAATAACTTATTTATTATCCAACACGCCAGACTATTATTTCAGTGCGGGCGAATTTCCCGGATGTTTATTTACGGGGAGTGCGTGACAGAAGTATGCGAAGCGGAACGGAATTGGCGCGTTGTTGTGCTGCTGTTTCTATTTTCTGCATTAAATGAAGAAATTTTCTGGTCGTCAAGCTGTTTTTCTTCGTGCGATTCATCTAATGAACTTGGATCTATATTTGCCAGCCATTCTGACTTTTCGTCGTGGGAAATATGATTCAAATTGTCCGCCATTTGTTTTTTTTTTCGTAACTACAATCCAATTCTTCGCTTGCGCGATGCGAGAAAACCTGTTTAACCGGTACTACAATAGACGAGTACAAATACCGCGTGATATTTGTACTCGTCTATGGCGTTATTTGTACTCGCCTAGGTGTAGTTGGATAATAAACACGTATATTGAAAGATTGTAATGTACTGTAATATTAGTTAAGTGTTCTGAAAGATGTTTGTATCACAGCGTAGAGTTTCGAAAACGAGTGGGTGTTGGAAGGGAACTGTTCTTGGTTTCTTTCCAAGGTAGATATTTGTCATTGACTGTGTAAGGTGGGTGTGGTGGGGGATGGTGGATGGATCAAACCCCAATTTTTCATTTTATTCTCTGTATTGGGCGTCGATACAAACCATACAATTGATATTTGAAAGATTGATAGTTATCTCTGGTCTCGTGCTTAAGGTGATCGGGTTCCTTGGTATCCAGCCTTGGGTGGTGGAAGAAACCTGCAAAACAAGGAAACAAAAATTAAGGCCAGAATTTGAGCCATAAAAACCTTACCCGCCTTCATACTTTATCAGACTTTATCCAAAAGGATGACTAAATTAACCTAAATAAAGTGAATACATTTAAAACGACCACTGATGAGTACTGTCATGATGAACTCCAGGAATTTTGCTGTTGCTGTTGCCATTGCTGTTGCTTCTGTCGTCGAAATGACTTCATGTTAGATTTTAGCTTTTCCCCTGCTTGATTCCAGCATTAAACCATTTCATTTTGAGCCCAAAGTAGATAATTTCAGTCAAGCAACGAAGAGCAGTTAATCAATGCTCGCTAGTGAAATTCTTCTAAGATCACGAAGGTATTGTTGTGCAATAACGGCATAAATTTAGTTTCTACTAGCTTAAATTATATCTTTGAACATTCGCAGAGTGCCAGTTCAAATGAAATACTGTGCTTATATTAAAATTTTACACGAGACAGCCAAAAAAAGTAACAGAATCAGAAAATTATCCCAAGTTCCTGTTCGAAACGAATCTCAGACAGACCCATAGAAAGATAGAAAGAAAATGTAAATGTAAATCCTGGTGAACTTGAATTTATTAGGCTGATAGTTTCGAAAGAAACTGTTTGGGGCTGCGTCGGTGGGAGTAACGAAATAATTTGGAGATATCAACAAAGTTGAAATGGTAAATTGGCCACCGTAATAATTACAAAAGCTGACGTTTCGAGCGTTAGCCCTTCGTCGGAGCGAATAGAGGAATTGTGGGTTGTGTGTGCTTTTAAAGGCAGAAAATGGAGCTACGTTATTGGTGGGTGCATGGCAACGAGAAAAACATGAATAAATTAGTGGAATGAAAAGCGTTCATTGATCCCTGTGGGATTTAGACTGCCGGTTTGAAAGATGAGCTTTTGTTCAAGATTTTTACGGCTTTCCGTGCCACCTAAGTGCAAGGAAAGACCGCAGATTGCCATATGTTGCTTAGAATGATTGGGTAAATTAAAATGTCTAGCGACTGGTTTCGATGTGTCCTTGTCATTCCTTTCCACGTCTCGAAGGTGTTCTCGGAATCGGTCACCTAGTCTTCTGCCTGTTTCGCCGATGTATATCTTTTTGCAATAAGTGCAAGTTATGCAATAGATTACATTAGCGGAGGTGCGCGTGAAGTGATCGGTGATCTTAATGGATCGTTTAGGTCCCGATATTTAATCAGTGTTGTGAATGAAAGGACACGTTTTGCATCGTGCACGAGCGCATTTAAAAGTGCCTGGTTGCTCATTAGTCTGAAAAGAACTTCTGACCAAAAAATTGCCTAAGTTTTTGTCGCGTTTGAATGAAATGAGCGGAGGCTGCGAAAAGATAGTGCCTGTCTCTGGATCGTTTTGAAGTAATTTGAAGTTTTTAAGAATGATGGATTTAACTGAGTGGTTGTGAGGGTGAAACATGAGAGTGAATGGAATGCGGTCGGAATCTTCCTTATGCGACGTTTGTAGTGCTGAATGTCGATCAATAAGTTGAGCGCGGTGGTAACCGCTTGAACGACGGAAACAGGGTAACCACGTTGAACTTGAACTTGAACTTTATTTTTATTTAGACACGGTAAATCTATCAGATAAAATAATAATATTATTACAATCTATTATTACAGTTACAATCTATTTTAATCTATATAAACATGATCTAAAATTTAAAAGTAAAATAGAAAAAAATAAAGAAATTCTGCTTTACATAGATGCCGTGTGTGTTTTGTCGATTCAGAGGAAGAAATTGCGACAACCATTTCGGAAGGATTGAAGTGATTTTGCTTGCCGCAATTCAGGGGACAAGCTATTCCAGATAACCGCACCGTTATAGCTAAAGCTATTTTTCAGGAAATTGGTGCGAGGCAATGGAACAGCTAGTTTGTTTTCAGAGTTCCTTAGATTATATGGAGGATCATATTTAGTGAAAAGAGAACCAAGATAGTCGGGCGCAAGACCATGTATAGATTTATAGACCATGGTGGCCACTTGTATTTGTCGCTGAGTATCTAACCGTCTCCAGTTAAGTTGCACAAAAAGAGGATCAGCGCTTGTGTCATAACTGGAGAAGGTCAGAATACGGGCAGCCCGGTTTTGCAACTTTTGGAGCTTATTCGAAAGACCCTTGTTACAATGCCCCCAGACCTCGCTGCAGTAATTAAAATACGGTTGAACTAAGACATTGAAAACGGACTCAAGCGTGGTTCGATTAACAAAAGGCCTACAACGTTTAATTGCTCCAATGCCCGATGCGATTTTCTTGGCTATTTTTTCAATGTGCATATTCCATGAAAGGTTTTCGTCAATATGTACACCCAGAGATTTGACTGAGCTAACTTGTTTAATTATGTCACCACCTATGATTAGTTTAGGGGAAGTATCGTAGGTACCTATCCTTTGCCGCGATCCAATTAACATGAATTCAGTTTTAGATGAATTTAGAGTCAATTTGTTTGCAGTGAGCCATGTGTTAACATTGGATAGGTCGTGATTCATAACATCATTGATCATTTCTATGTTGTTACTGGCAAAGGTCAGGTGAGTATCGTCGGCATACATACGTGCAACTGAATTAGACAGGCAATTAGGAAGATCATTTATGTATAGAACAAAAAGCAAAGGTCCTAGAAGAAGGACCGTTCATCGAAGAACTGGCACATTGACTCTGATTTGTGGTGAAAATCAGAGTCATTACTACATAAACGACGAAGTCTTAGAAACTGAGAAAAAGGAATGGAATTCTTAACGTGAGATGGATGAGAAGACGAATATAACAAGTAATTATGCGAGTCTGTAGGTTTGTAATACACACTAGTGCATAAACCGTTACCTTCAATTGAAACTTTGACGTCTAAGAAGGATAAAGAATTGTCAGAAATTTCCCAAGTATATTTCAGAGCCGGGTGAAAAGAATTGACTGCAGTTATGAATTGAGTGAGCTCCTCTCTGGTAGAGGAGGTAGCGCCGATACTTGAATTTATTAGTGTCGTGAGAGTCGGCCGGTGAATATGCAAATAACAATCAGAAATGAAAATGGCGTAGCGGCGTTTTTTCAAGAACATCACGAAGAGTGAAAAGCTGCAAATTACTTCTTCAACAGAAGGGTTATGAAATTATTCTCTGATAAATGAAAAGGTGAAAGTTATGAAATCAAGCTATTTCTTTCACTAATAAATTCGTTCCCAGAGGACATTTTTGAATTAAGTAACTTGAAATAGTAAGATTTCTTTGGTGTTCTAGCATTGTTAACCCTCTAACTGCCAGAAGTGATTAGCATGTGTAACTTCCAATCCAAATAATCTTGATCTGATTTACAATGAAATGTAGATGGGAGAGTAAACAATCTGGTGAGATCTAAGGAGTTAAAGCCATTAGACTCTGGGTTACCGAGATTTTGAATTGAGATGGCAGCAAATACTTTACAGTTTCTGTATTTTCGTAAATAAGTACAACCAACAATGCAAACCGGTTCAAAAACTTGTTTTCCAACGTTTGAATTTTTCTATCCAGATATTTTCTAATTATGCTTACTCAGGATAGAATCACATCATTGAATACAATCTCCCATTCTGATTGCTTAACGAAGCGAGGTATTTAACATGGAATTGCGAGTTGAAAACTAGGCTTGGTGATATTGTTTCGCATCTATGTATACATAACGACAAGTAATGTTGTTTTCTTTTTTCTTGTTTTTATTGAATCATGCGTTTCAAGGAAAATCCATGACTTGACTCGTGAACTCCGCGTTGAATTGCACTTGTAAACCGATATCGCACGAATCGCGAAGCGATTCGTGCGATATCGGTTTTCGCTTGCAAATTTGTATGTGTAATCAAATGGCGACGAGTGAACTTAGGAAATAATATCACACGCGTTTTGTCAATATTCTGATAATTTTTTACCTAACCTTTAGGCGAGGGAAAGTATCAGAATTTTGAAAAAACGCAATTGAAATTGTTTCCTAATTTCACGAGAAAACCATTTGATTTCCTTTTAACATCTTGGGTGACAAATTACGTTCACAACCGTAATTGTTTTTACTGGTTTATTCTATCGAAAACGGAGCCTGACATGACGAAGGTTATAGTTTTCGTTTAAAACATACATTATTGTTAAAGTTCGTAATTTTCTGAGATTCTTCGCAAAAAATACCTTTCGAATTCTTCGTGCCTGTTAATAATTTTCGGCCGCTTCTTTTAATTTCGTAACTTCTTCAAGGGTCGCCGTCTTAAATCTCGACGCCATCTTGGCTCTGATCGAGATACAAGAAATGTTACCATGGCAATTTTGTAATTTCACATGTGAAATTAAGAATTAACGCTGAAATTTCGCGCCAAAACAATTAAGGAGTTGACACCTATCGTATTAAATGCGTAATTCCCTCGTCAAGTAATAAAATTTTCTACAAATTTATTTTAGCCGGCCAAATATACCTATATCTAACACAGGATTACACTGAAAAGCATGCAATAGCTAGGCTCTCGATGCTCTCGGTCAAAACATTAAAAACCACTTTGAGATTAAGAATCAGTTCCGCGAACAAATCGCGAAATATCAATTCTTGGAGCAGGCTGTCTCAATTCGCCTTTAAGCTGAGCTCATGAGCTTAGACATGAAGATGCTAACTAGGCTTTACGATGTTTATATTATCACGTCAAAAAGTTCCTTATCAGTTGTTGATAAACTATAGAAGCACCTTGAGATAAGAAGATTAAACACGATGGCGCGCTATATAAGGAAGTCTTCCCTGCGAAGACCTAGGCTCATTTGTCACTCACCGTTGACGTGCGCGGGTCAAATTTAAAATGGCGGCCGATTTGAACACTGGAAAGGAAAGGTATACGAGAATTGCTGTGCCTTTCCTGTCTTTACTTGCCCTAGAATTTGAATATCTTTATCTAACACCAAGTAGTACTTCACAGATTAGAATTTTATTAGACGAAAGTTTAATCGAGGAGTTGAACGGTTGGCCTACCGTGAACAACGAGATCGTTCGAGTAGAGAAACCACGAAAGAAAAAATCAACGCCAGGTAAGTTGGCTCTTCAACGAATCATATTTACAACAAGATTACAAACTGATATTATTCCACTATTCGCAATGTCTATGCCAATGTAATGTCAAGTCCGATCCGAGGGGGTACTTGTATAATACTGTCAGACCGTGAATCATAAATATTCAATGTGCTGTTTCCAATGATCGGGAACTCGCAAAACGGATAAATATTTCAAGGCCATATTTTGGGTCATACTTTTTAATCTAAATTGTATGCCCTTTCCTGCTAGCTACAAAATCTTATCTTGGGCTTTTAAATTTGCCGAAACATATTTTTACCCGCCATTTGCAACGTTCTCGAACGATGTCCTTACAGCGCTTTACCAGTTCAAAACAGGTTATGTTCTCATGCATCATTCTAGTTTTGCTTTCTTTGACAGTTTCCGAAGACAAGGAAGCCAGGGAAAATGCAGCGGAACCATGTGTCGAGCTGCAGCACGAGCTCATAAGTCAAGAGATCGACAATAGATGTTTGTATACAATTCTAAACCGCCACGGTTTAGAAAGCGATCTCATTTACGTAGCCAGGAAGGAAGCATTGGGATGTTACGTGGAAGATGTTTGAAAGGTCATGCCAGTCTGTGTTGTGGAAGATCTTCGGAAACGCTGGCCAAATCCTGATGGAGTGCCCTACTGTGCTCACTTTCGTTCATAAAATCAGCATTACAATACTCCATCAGCACTTCCCTCCAAAATAGTATACATTTCTTTGTATAATGACAATAAGATACAATAGAAGCTATATTGTTTCACAATACACTGTATGCCCTAATTCTGAACTCCACTATGCAATATCTTGAGGGATTGATCAGCATTTTCCATGTTCTTCTTCCACTGCTTGTACCCTAGGTTGTGATCCTACAAGGAGAAAAAAAAGGAATTGGGTTGTAGTTTATTTCCTCTCAATAAAGATTATACACAGATGCTATTTATAATAATTGTCATTGAGTCGCGAAGATTTCTGAGCATATGAATCCAAAATGATGTCATCATTCAAGAGAATTGAATGAGCATCATCAACTGAAAAAAGGAGTCATTTCAACAGAAAATGGAAAAGCAACTGAAATAATACTTTGCCTTGAACCATCCTTGATCATCAATAAACTCATTCCAAGACCAAAGCTACATCATCTCTGAAAAGGAAAGCAAACAAGTAGTAGCCTTACATCGTGACACTTTAAGAGCCTCTGCAAAACAACCTAGAAGCTGCCAAATACATACTAGGCAAGGCATATGGCAAAGCCTACAAGCATTGTCACTATTATATACATGTAAATACAAGTACTGTCTTAAATAAAATAGATGCAAATGTGAAAGAGACACTAATTTCAAATGAATTCAGTCTTGATAATAAGTTGTGATTGATCATGACCATAGATAGATTGCAACAATAACAACTTTATAAGTGAGGAAAACAATGTCAATGTGTTGTAAATTGTAAAGTGCACTCAATGCATGACATGACACGAGTGAATGATTTAGTACTTTTTTTGATCAACAAACACCAAAAGTCTTGATTATGTTTGATGCCTTTAGATTATTAGATAACATGCTGGTAACAGATTAAATAAATTATTACAAAACTGAAGAGCACCACAGTCATTGACATATGAACTTTTATACATACTTACCATGCCAGGTGTCAAAGGAATTCTTGATGCCTGTTTGCTCAAACCAATTTTTTAATGATCTGACACAGTCATGGGCTACCTCTGTTAAGTTGTATGCTAAAAGCAAGGGCATGTTTGATATGTTATGATTTTTAGTAAGACAGGAATCCCACATCATAACAGCCAAAATGGAGAAACATAGCTATCAATTTATTAAAAATGCTGCAGGGGGAGGGGGGGGGGGCAAAAATCACAAAGACGACTGATAAGATGATAGAAGGGGAAACAGACTCTCAGAAAAGTGAGGCACAAGTTATCAAATTCATGGGGCTTAGCATTCGGTTGGAATTTCTTACCTCATAGAAATAGCTGTCACTGTAGAATGCAGTCATGTCTGGCATCTGTTATCATACACTGAAAGAGTAATTAGAAAAAAAAATTAATGGAAGGAAACTGAGCATTGAAGGTAACTTGAATGAGGGTACAAAATGACCTAGCACTGCATAAGGTGTTATTTCAAATTTTGCCCACTGCAAATAACTTCAACAACACTGAACACACACAACGAACAAGTAGCTGGTTGCATGTCAACTTACATCCCCACTTGCAATATAGCCTTGCGTCGCTTTAACTTCTGCCCTTGTACCAGCCATTGTATTGTTGCACAATTCCTGAACTACAGACCTAAACCCAAATCCCTGGTCTTTATATACTGCCAAACAAAATGATACAGCTCAATAAGCTGCAAGGTACAGTAAAAGCTAGATTTAAGTCATACCCTAACTGATCATAGGGGTAAATCATGATATATATCTTGTTAACCAAGTGCGAGGGCTGTACTAGGAGAACATCGGCCCGAGGTCTTGACAGTATGGACCGAGTGCAGGGAGGTCCGTACAAAAAAAGAGCGAGGGCCGATATTCTCCTAGTACAGTCCTGAGCAAGCTTGGTTAATAAGAGATTTATCATACGACTGAAGAAAGCTTTTTAACAAGTGCAGGATCATTCAGGACAATGCCCAGTCCAACACTTAGAGAATATTGGACCGGCAATAGAGCATTTTAATTGGTTGATTTTAGATGCTGGCCCTCTGGCTGCCTGAGTCTTGTAATAAAGTTTATTACAGACTTCACAACACTGCTGTTAAAACTCAGGGAGGATCACATCCTAGAAAAAGTAAAGATAGTGTACAACAGTGTATACATTAAAAACCATGCACATACTTGTGTCTATTGTTTTGTCCATCACACAGCCAATGCCAGTGGCCTCAGTAAAACCATGATACTGAGTTTCAGTAAGTCCAGTACATGTGAATGCAGGAACCATTCTGCAAATATATTTTTTTTAGTATCACTCACCTGAGCATACAGATTTACTACAAGAAACAAAACATGGGAGAACAGAATGGAAAGCCATAATTTACATAATCGAAGAGGATATACTTGTACATGAAAACTCATCATACATATATGTGACAAATTTTCCTGGAATATTTTTCTTCGATAATACTTACTTGCAAAGTAGGTCATGTACATATTATACTCACCTAACATTGGCGTAGTACTTTGCAGGGTGTCCCAAAACTCCAGAACTGAGCCAAGTAACTGAGTCATTACACACAGGGAACTTCAATCTTACAAACGTGCCCTTGACTTGAAAAAGTAGCTGAAGCCTATATGTAATCTTCGCCACAAAATTCACACAATGGATTCTCGGCCCTTCGAGCACATCAGTCTTGGTGATGGATGAAGAGCTACTTTCCACAGCTGATGAACAAATCATTTCAAAATACGAGAGAAGTCTTTCCATTAAATCAGTATTTTGCGTGGTAGAAGTCTGTCTACCGATACCAAGAGCCGATTTAGCGTTGCTTATCCTCTGTTTGATAGCTTCCAAACGACTTTGCTGATCCTTTTTTACTTCAATTGTCAGACTGAAAATGGGTTTCGTTCTGCTGGATCTCGCCGTTCATTTGCGCGTTTGTTGATTTTTGTACGTTTCTTTTTATCTGGAGGGGAAAAGCTGTCCATTTTTCGAGTCGAATCGTAGAATAACCTCAACAAAAGGTCTCACACTAAGAGAAATTCTCTCAGACAACTCCGAAGCGAAGTAACGAATTTTACGTTCGCGTTACTGCTCGACGAGCCTCGAATATATCGCATATTGGCGCACAAATTCACTGGAACACTGCTTGCCACTGTACCGGTGAAATGAAGACTCACAATAGACAAAGATAGCCCCACGGATAGCCTGTTGGGTAGGGGAGGCTCAAAATGGCGGGCGATTTGAATTTGACTGTAACAACGCAAGTTTTTTACACGAAACGAGGAAATATTGTACTCCAAACAAAACTACTCACAGAAAAATAACGCTACTGATATTTTGCGACCGTTTCTGGGTATGTTTTATTGCTTTTGACGAGTATAACAAATTCTAAGTGTTCGTTGCGGTTCTCCTCATCGTCCGCCATCTTTATTTTTTGGGTGAATTCAAAATTAGGGGGAGGAGCTAATGCCCTTTTATAGCGCGCCTTCGTGTTTAGTACAATAGCACGTGTTCAGTTTTCGAGCATGCTATTGTACTTTGCTTTTCGTCTCAAGAACTCTGACATTATTAATGATTAGGCTCTAATATTTTTATTGAATCGCGTCTAAAAAAGTGCGATATACGTTAGTGACAAACTTCGCCTCGTGGTTGCAATTTAGTTTTGAACCGGCATTGTTCAGTCATTTCTATGATCAATAAAGTCATAGACAATGGAAAATTGTGGTCAATTTGATAAGCATACATTATCAATTGGATTCAGCTTCAAGAGCCCAAGATTTTTTATTCAATCATGAAGTACTGGATCATGGAAGCAATTGGAGAGAAAAAAAAACTTTTGAGTATCCTTTTTAATTTAGAGCTCGAACATCTAATGATTATACTCAAATACTTTTCGTGAATGTGGTTAGAATTAAATCTGTATGAGTCAGTTGCTGATGACGCCCTGTCCACACATATCGGGATATTTAAAATGTTGCGGATTCAAAACCTTAAGAGATAAATTTGAGAAACAAACATTATATCATGTTATAGTATGCTCCAAAATTAATCTGTGTTTCTCAAATTGCTTCTTGAGTTTATCATCACCTAACAAAGATCTTTTTTCGACGTGATCTCAATAAAAATCTTAGAGACTTATTGTTAAAAATGAGTGAACTCCTAGCGCTTAATCAAACAGAAAGGTATATTCCATGTTTGTTCTTAAGCTCGAAGATCTTAAAAATCAAAAACGAACTACGTACTTTGATGAGAAACGCAAAACCTTTGGCGTACCCGCATGAGAAGACACACAGGGCTTGCGCTGTAAGTATCTCGGAGTGCTCCATAATCCTCGCAAGGATCATACGTACGACAGAGCACTGGACTGTTGTGCGGGAGGTCGAGGATTCGAGCCCCGGTCGGACCAACACTCAGGTTCTTAAAATAATTGAGAAGAATTTGCTGCCTTTCTATAACATCAAGAAATGGTTAGATATTCTAGTCTTCTCGGATAGGGACGAATAAATGGAGGTCCCGTCTCCTGCAGGGTTGGGGTAGGAGACATTAATTTCCCACACACGAGATTACTGTGTGATGGATGTCCTCCCCTGGGGTGGATGGGTGGGTTTATTGGGCCCGCAGTAATTGGCGCAAGCTGTTGCGGTGTCCCTGCCGGTTCGCGAAGCTAAATAAATAAATAAAACTAATGCTATGAAGCTCTCCGGGATACTTACAGTGCAAGCCCTGTGTGTCTTCTTATGCTGATAAATACTTTTAGAGTATGCACTTTTAATTCGGTTCAAGATTCAACTTAATTTCAATAAGGCTCCGAGGGTTTAACAGTTTTGACAAAAAAAGAAAAATATTCATTTTTGTAAGGAATTGCAAGACTACCAAACTTATCAGAGATCTCAAAAGTTATTCTGAAAGAGAATTAAGAAATGACAATTATAGGAGCATGCTTACTTTTTTTTTTACTTCAAAAGAAGGGACATTCATTAATTATCGAAGGAAGAAATAATTTCAGAAAGTATTATCTACATGTATCGGAGATCCAAAATAAAATTCGATATCTTGATTTGAGCGATGTAAAATCCTGAACATCAAATTTTGTTTAGCCTCAAGAGCTGAGACTTTCAGGCTTCAGTTTGACCGAAATTTGTCATCCTAGAACTGTCATCCTGGCATATCATTATGCTAAGGCAGGCAAGAAAATTCGCCGGCCTATTATATCTAGTGCTCCCTTTTTTTTGAATAAAGAAAGCCATCAGGAAAATTAATATTAAGAACCTTTTAGATGGGTCATGCAAATGCAATGCCTGTATTACATAATAGCTTCTTATTAACTAGATTTTATATGCATGTGATTGATACATTTTGCTGTGAATGATTGTCTGTTTATCTCCGATTTTATATTTTATTGTAGATAGGAAATTTTTTGTTGCGTCCCCAATTAGCTTGGTAGCTAAATCTCTTGACACATTAATAAAGTATTCACTCACTCACTCACTCACTCACTCTGTTAATAAAAAGCATCCCGAAAAAGCAAATGAAAATCTTTTAATCGTGGCCTAGAGCAGAGTTAGGGCTTTGATATAAGTGAAACAAATAAAAAGATGTTCATGATAGCATTTAATTCATCAAACGAAGACAACTGAAAACAACCGAAAGCCAGCTCCATCGGAAAGAAGTCGAAGGTACCAGGAAGTGAAGAAATTAATTCATGTTTTGGTTTCCTGTTTCCTCATGATTGAATGAGTAAGTTTCGAATTAACTTCAAACAATCGCCAAATCCAGGTTAAATTGTTCAACGCAGACGAATAGTCTTAGATAGCTATTTTGAAATAAAATTCAACTATCTAACCTTGTTGGAAGTTGTCGTGTACCTTCCTTTCTTCTCTTTCTTTGTTTCGTGGTGCTCTCGTTTTCTATTTGATACTCATCATACGAAGAAAAAGAGACAAATATATTGTGAATACAAAGAAACCCGAGTGCTTTTCATTCTTAATAATAAAGGTCAACGATTTCAGAATCGAAAAACTCATTTGGAGCCACCACATTTTCTGCTGACAAACTTAGATTCCGTTCGTCTTACTGTAATAACTTGCTAAGCATTCGTAAAACAAATGTGTATTAAATTGGGAATAACCTAGCTAACTTTGACTTTTGGCCTTTTAACTTAAAACTAGAATGAGCGATTTAGAGAAACATTTGACTAGCAAAAATTTCGATAAAATAGTTCTCGAAATCATTATAATACATTTTTTAAAAAGGGCGAAAAAAGCTAGTCGACGACGTTTCAACGTTAACTTTAAGTCATTATTAAGTTCAAACAATGACAAAATTTTAGGCTTTAAAATACTTAAGGGTACTAGCTAAAATATTTAACAAAAATAAATAACTTAAAACTAAACAAAAAAAATTTGCACGTATGAAGTCCGTTTGCACGTTCAACTTCGGTTTGAGTATTTCGAATACTCAACGATCAAACCTAGTTTTACATCTTCTAATTTTCTACTAACAAAAACTGGCTGCGAAGTAGGGCCAGTCCTATGACTAAGATCGCGTAAATGCCTACGATCAGTAACGGAAGAGATGTGGTATTTGAAAGGAAGACTAACTGTAATTGTTTTGACTATTTTAGTCATGTTAGTATTACTTTCAATTAAGCTCGCTGAAGAGTTACTTGCATGACGAGATCTAGGAAAGTTGAGAAATAGTCGATTCAATTGGACTGACGGCGAATGAAGATATTCGAGATTGTGAGAAAATGGAATGGATTTCAGTTGCAGTTTCTTTCAATTTTTAAATTTGGTTAGTTTTGAGCCTTGACCAGAGTCACAAGGCTTAATGAGTTAATTTGTTACAAAAATGAACAGACCAACCTTATCGCATATTCTTCTTTATTTTTTCTCTCTAGCATTCTTTGACCTCCGAGCTTTTTCATTCGATTTTCTAGAGGGAAAAAGGGAAATACATCACGAATCCATGAATACCTTTTTCAAGCATGCTCGAGAAATCAACACATAAAGAGAGGGAGAAAATTCTGTGTGGAGCCTCCATATTTGATATTAAATGATCATGGAAAGACAGAATTCATTCTGGTTTCCGTTGTGTTATTGTTATGGTTGAGAAGTAGGTGCACAGCATGTAACTATTTTCAAGTCCCTGACAATAAATAAATATAAGAAAGTGATGCCTTACGTGGTCTCTGTGTGAGAGATGGGAATGAATCCTCTGGTAACCAGAAACTGTCTACAGCTACGGAGTCTACGTTATGATATTTCCACGATTACCTCTTAGGGTGGAAGGTAAGGGACGGACCATTATTTTTCTGGGAAATTCCGAAAAAAATTGTTTGTAGGGTCTGAAAAGACAAAATGAATTATTTGCAAACATAATAGGGTAAAAAAAATGTTTGCAGAGAAGTCAGGTAAGATATTTTATCACAAATGTATGTCGACAAAATAAGTGGCTATAGTACTATTTACAACGTTCTTCTTAAAATAGTTCAATAAGGCAATGGCAATATTTAGCATAACTAAAAAGAACACGGAAAAAAAATTAAAAAAAATTGTTTACATGAAGATGATGTTCGAAAAAAATTGTTAATTTATAACGTTCTTCGTAAAATAGTTCAATAAGGCAATGGCAATATTTAGCATAAATAAAAAGAATGCGGAAAGAAAATTAAAAAAGAATTGTTTACATGAAGATGATGTAGGAAAAAAATAGTTTGCGGAGACGTATATGTTTGCGGAAGAAAATTTCTCATACCCCCCTCCAGAAAAATAATGGTCCGTCCCTAAAAGGGGAAAGAACAAGTGCCGCTTAACCCTTTAATCTCTAAGAGTGACAAGCGTCTTATTTCTCCTCACAGTAAGATTGCTGAATCAAACACAAAATTCATGAGAATTTAGGAAGTGATCATTAACTAAAGAATCCTTTGATTGTCAAACAAATTCTCTTTGTCAGTGCCATTGGAATCATATAAAGAACAGTCTGGAGAAATCCAGTGTCCTACATTGTTCTCGTTCTTCCTTTTGACAATTGCTGCCGTGAGTTAATTTAACCGAAGGGCCACAACGAGAACGATAAACAGTGTGTTACTATCCTAATAATATACATGAAAAAATTTCTCAGTTCTGATTGGTTAAGATGAATGCGGTTTTCAGTTAATTCAGTGCAGAAGAGAGTTAATTCAGTGCAGAAGAGAGTTAATTCAGTGCAGAAGAGAGTTAATTCAGGGCAAAGAAAGAAACAAACCAGACATTCTGATTGGTCAGAATGATTGGTCAAGGTCAATGTCAAGGTCAATGCCAAGGTCAATGTCACTTGCAGGGTTTGAATAAATTATCTTTGCTCGTGATGCGCGCTTTTCTTCTGCATAATTATGAGAAGCTGCCTGGTATATTTTCATGTATATTATTTACAGATAATCACATGATTTTCTCATTCAATTTGGAATAAATAAGCACTTGTAAATTTTTTCAAAGACCACAAACTGCACTCGCCCTACGGGCTCATGCAATTTTGTTAGTCTGAAAAAATTTACTCGTGCTTATTTATTCCAAATTGCACTCGAAATCATGTGATTACCTATACAAAGGTAGCTTTTAATAGGTTATTTACCTGAATCGAAGAAAAGTCGTGACAAAGTGAAAACCATGAATCCTCGACAAAACCATTTGATCCAGTGCAAGAACCACTCGCCGAACTGGACAGAACAGACGGTATAAAGCAGGGTAATAGGGTCGAAATTACGTGTTTCTGGACTCCGTAGACGCTCAAATTTCTTGTAGTCATAAGCTCCATCATTTCCACGTGCAAGACTGTGCGCAGACTGTGCGCAGACTGTGCGCAGACTGTGCGCAGACTGTGCGCAGACTGTGCGCAGACTGTGAATATTAATTTTGAAAATTATTTGTAATTCAAATGACTTTTTCGACCATGAAAAGTGGGATTAAAGATAATCGACACCGAGTTCACGGTCTGATCCATTCAATTTTTAAAATGAAACAGGGGAATGCCTCACTTTAGGGATATTTTGAACTTAATTAAAGAAGTTAGATAGAGAGATGACAATATTAATAGCGCTGTAATTTTCTAGATATCGAACGTAGCCGGATGGACTTCAACTCAAAACATGTTGCTTGAACAAAATTGTTTTAGTCATTATAGAAGCGTAAACCGCGGTTACATTCTCCCTGGTCATTAACTGTCGATTAACCAGAACTTTACGATATACCGTTCTGTTTTTCTTTTTCATGGGCAAGGACATGAAGAAGGACAGCCATTTAGCACCGTAGGAACTGTGCTTCTTACGCAGTTGCTTATCTTTGGGGAACCGGAAGCAACCCTTACGAATACATAGATTCAAACGTAGACTAAGATCGAGAAGGGGTCGGTGAGATCGTAGTTGAGCGAAGGCACAACCTTCAAAGCAATTGAAAAGTACCCCTAAAGACAAATGGTCGACCCTCTTTAACAGGGGAGGGTCCCCCAGACCTACAAAGTATGATGACACGCCCACCAGATCTAAAGTATTAAATTTTGATTTATCAGAAACAATCATTCGAACACTAAAGTTACGAAATTACTTCTGAAAGGAAAATTAAACAACTAACTGAAACGCTTTATTATTCCTTACAATAATTAACAGTTGAAATAGAATTACATTCGTAACCGCCAGATTCACGAAATATCAAACACGAAGTAGCACTTGCTAGTAATGTAGAAGTTACCCTACTTTCTCTCAACATCTCAATGTTCCACTCCCAAAACAACTTTCATCCAAAACAGCCTTCACAAACGAAAATAGCTAACAACAAAAATTGGACCAGTAGAAGTCACTAAACACAACCTACGACACGTATAGCACTGAATTTTGAATATATGAAAATCTTATATGTGTACTGCGGTTTCATGAAGTGTATGGGTTCAAATCCCGTACGTGCCTGAATTTTTGTTTTCAGGCTTTCTTTCGATTCCACTAGTACATAAGTAGGGTTTATTATCGCTTTCATACATTTCATGCAACTGCAGTACACATATATGATTTTCATATATTCAAAATTAATTGATTGATTAATTAATCGATTTATATCACTTCGACGGGTTTAATACGAACCAAAATTATTACCAACTCCCAGTACTGTTGTCTTCTTTGCTCAATTGGTAGAGCATTGCACCGGTATCATACTCAGTGCTCTTGAATCAGTAATTTTGCCATCATCAGGGTTCATGGTTTAGGATATGACAGCTTTATTAACGTTGTATCTCTTTTTTTTTTTACAGTTAGGACAATACAATTTCCTTTTTTTATCATCGTATTCTGTTCTCTCTCACTGTTCTCTTTTAAAAGCTTTCTGTCCATCACAGTAAAATAAAGCTGACTAAAATTACCACTAAGTGCTTTACGGGAAATTTACTCTCACTCCATCAACCCTTAGTGTAGGCAAGAAATGTCTTAATTTGTCCTGAACACGGCGTGCAATGCATCAACAAAATGCCCGCAAAGGACCAAAGAAAGTGAATCGCAAAGCGGACACGGAACACCGGATTTTCATAGCGCCATATCCTATGGCTCACGGCGTTTTACAAATATTTGCGGGGAACTTTGACCAGACTGCAGTGAACACTATAATTTTTAGAGGAAATTTTTGCAGATGCCCTCAATTTTAGATTCAAACTAACTGCTAACCAATACAGAGAAGATGCAGGGGACGGGGCCTACGGTTTTTCGTCCTCATCTGATAAGACTAGTGTTAGGAGATTGGACACTAGTCTATAATATTATGATATGTAGGGAAACCACGAGGTAGAGATTAAAATGTTGAGTTGAATTTATCTGTAATCGTCTCTTCCCCGCCATAACAACTAGGATGTCTAACCATTTGCAGATGTCATAGCAAAGGCAGCACATTCTCCACAGTTATTTTAACACCCCGAATGCTGGTGCGGTCTGTGGCTCGAGCCCTCGACCTACCGCATGGTAGTCTAGCGCTCTACAACATGAGCTAACCAGGCGGCTGATTTGGGAACAGTAGATGTACAGTTTACTGCTGAGGTAGACTGAAGTTACAAAGTGTTTAGAGAAATAACGAATTTATGAAATCGATCGATCTAATTTTTACGACAGACATTCAATGCTTAGAATTCGAAGAGTCCCTCCCGGCGTTTCGGCGATGTCCGCCACGCGAGTGGCAATTCTCTCTCGAGTTATCAACCACATATCGATAAAAATGAGCAACAACGAAAACCATCCGTTAAGAGAAACAATGCTTACAACAGAGAATCAATAACAAAGATCAATTTGCACGGACAAGATAACGACAAAACGGTATGAACATAACAAAAGATGGCAACAATAGCGGCGGAAGTCTAGCTTCAATCTCATCAGCATCGGAGTTGAAAGCATTTGGAAAATAAACGCAAATTGGAAATTGAGGTCTGTAACTCGATTTAAAAGCAAAAATTGAGATCTTTTACTTAATTGAAAAGTTTCGTCCAAAGTAAAGAACAGTTCACTTCATCGAACATTTTTTGACAAGAAGAGAAACGTTAATTTTGAATAGAAATCGACGCAGTAGAAATGAGCAGAGAAGAAAAAGATCTCTAAGAAAAATATTCAACTTGTTCCTGACCTCATTTGTCGCAAAAGACTTTTTAGTAGGACTTGTTATGGACCCAGCGTGGTTGGTCGTAAGATGTTTGGGTTATAATTCAGTCTAAAACCTTCTTGGAAACCTTCGGTAGGGGAATGGATTACCTGTGGATCCACACCACTGTGGCCACATCATTTAACTTATGCTGTGTTAGCTTGGACAGGTATGTAGCCATCATCTATCCTCTGCAGTACCAAGATTTTCTCACCAACAGGAGATGCCATTTACTCCTAGCTAAGGTATGGCGTATGTCCCTTGTGTTGTCTTGCTCAAGTTTCATGGTTCAGGATAAAAGAGTTTTATCAACATTATATATGCACATCTGTCTTTTACAGTTATAACAATTTTATTTCCTATGTTCATCGTCGTGTCCTGCTGCCTTCAAATTTTAAAAGCTGTTTCAGTACATTACAATAGCATAAAAACGACAAGCAGCTGTGCACAGAAGCAATGCAAGATAGTTTTAAGAGAACAGAAAAGAGCTTCATGCTAAAACAGTTAGTATCATAGTAGGGTTGTTTGTGGTTTTCTGGTTGCCAAGTCTTATCCCTGATTTGGCGCATCATTTCAGCAACAAAGTGTCTTCTAACTCAGCTTACTACACCGTGTGGACTTCTGTTGAAACAGTGGCGTTTACCTAATCAGTAGCCTGCAGTGCAAGCCTCTTATTAGGGCGAGTTGACGTTAAAAGCTCGTGATCATTTATCTGAAAGCCATGTTTGATTTGGAGTCAGAGTGGTAGGTGGGGGTAGGGGGCGGGGGAAAGGCGAAAAGATGCGTTATATTCCCTCCCGCTCCCCAGCCCCTTCCCTTATTTATTTTGACCGTCGGCTCACCCCTAGGAAAAAACTACTTTCTCTCCCCAGCCTGCCGCTGTCATTAAAATCAAAAATAGCGGCTATTTTTCACTGAGAACTAGACGCTCGAAGAGCGTTCACTCGGGCTTCTTTTATAGCCATGGCATTCATACCAAACACGAGTACCATAATGACATAGCTTGTAAATTTGTGCGAGCGTGCCTCAATTTCCCCTTGTGCACGCTGATGACGCCAGCAAACAAATGCCTCGCGAAAAAATTTTCTTCTCGCGGGTGACTTCAGCGTTTTTCATTGAAAAACGGGAAAACTTCCGAAAAAAAAGTTAAACTAGACATGACAACAGGAGAACAAGACGAGGAAGATCTGCCTACTTTTTCTTTGAGAACGGATTTTTTAACTCCCAAGAAAAAACCCAGAGGAAGGAAAAACAAAACAATCATACGGTGGCTTCAAAGGGACATACACTTTCCTCTCTCTTTTTTTTCACTTGCGACTTAGCTGCTACTTTCTTGCGACTTAGCTGCGACTTTCTTGCTACTTTCTTGCGACTTAGCTGCGACTTTCTTGCTACTTTCTTGCGACTTAGCTGCGACTTTCTTGCTACTTTCTTGCGACTTAGCTGCCTGGTGCATCAGCCGGCCAGGTTGTTTTATTTGAAAACAACGTAGACTCCTATAAACAATAGGTAGTCTGTTTTGCCTTGGCTTTACAGTATAGCTATGAAGTTTTTCGCCGTTTTCACTTTTATTTCGGTGTGCTCTACATCGCTGGCAGAGCTTCCATCTTACTCTCCGGCAATAAGGAACAATGCAGTAATGCGCGACGAGATAATCAAGGACTACTTCAATCTTGGGCTTACTGCACCTGAAATTGCATTATTTCTCGTAAGTGTACATGGTATCGGGAACTCGTTAAGACAATTGAAAAGAATACTCAGACGGTTGGGATGTACAAGACGTCGGCGTCGAAGTAATTTGAATGAGGTGGTTGAAGCAGTCGAGGAGGAACTGAAGGGGAGTGGAAGCCTTCTCGGATATCGAGCGATGCATCAGAGACTCATCAATCAGCACGGTCTTGTTACTATGAGGGAAGTCGTTCGACATGTTTTGAGGGTTTTTGATCCTGAAGGGGTGGAGCATAGGTCACAGCATAGACCACGACGACGAATTTACAGGTGTAAAGGACAAAATTACTTATGGCACATTGACGGCTACGACAAACTAAAACCGTTTGGACTCTGCATTCATGATGCAATTGATGGCTTTACTCGAAGGATCCTATGGCTGGAGGTTGCATCTTCGAACAACGACCCTCGTATAGTAGCTCAATATTTCGTAGACTATGCAAGACAGTTAGGAGATACGGTAAGGATTGTACATTGAGATAGGGGATCTGAGAACAGGAACTTAGCAGCTATTCAGCGTTTCTTTCGGCGGTCCATGAATGACGACTTTGCAGGTGATAAAAGTTTCATGTATGGGAAATCTACGGCAAACCAAAGAATTGAAGCATATTGGGGACGTTTGAGGCAAGGATGTGCAGAATGGTGGACTGAATTACATATTTTAAGGACTTGAGAGATTCTGGTTTGTATCACGATGATGATATAATACACCGCGAATGCCTGAAGTTCTGTTTCATGGATGTCATGCAAAGTGAACTACACAGAGCTGCACTGGAATGGAATGTTCACCGAATTCGGCCGTCCAGCAATGTGGAATCTACGTCGGGAAAGCCAGATGTACTCTACTTCGTTCCAGCATCAGCTGAGAGTCAAGATTAAATGACTCCTGTTGACATCGACGAAATCGAAATCGCACAGGATACGTGTGCCGAGCAACCACAAGCGAAAGGATGTCCCTACTTTAAAGAGCTCTGCGATCTAATCATGGAGGATGAAGGTCTAGAGCCAGCTACAACAGCAGAGGAAGCTCTCAAACTCTACTTAGATCTACTGGACAATATTAATGCCATACCACAGAAGAATGGTTGAATTTCATTCCTGTTCACAGGCTACCCAACATGAGCAGTGTTTTTGGTACACTCAAAAACAAAGCTTTCTATGCGGTTAGTTAAGGGACTGTGTTAGGTTCGCAAAATATTCAGTGTGGCCAAATGTACATCGCAAGGTATTTATTGTTGGTCAGATCAAATGCCGCTATCATTTTGTAGCTGGATACCGAGCCACGCTGGTAAATCAATTGAAAATGCTAATTAAAATCAACTTTATTTCTTCTTCGTTTCCAACATGTTTTCTAAATGTGGAAAGGAACTTAAACTCTTAAGAACGGATTATTTTCATTCATAAACTACACACCTGTGGGGGAGAGAAATTGCCTGACCCACCATTCACACTCTTTACAGTACAGTGTATTGTACAGATATCATCTGGCCTGGTAATTCGAAATCTATGAACTCAACAAGGTAGAACAGCAAAGTAAAAAGCAGGTAACGAACTATTTTCCATTCCGTTTTAAAAGTGTTATGTTAACACAACCTATTAGAGTAGACATGAATGACATGTATAAAAAGAAAAGAATAATTAATCCTCTATTGCAATGAGCAGCATTATCCTTATTATCTCAGTGCAAGTATGTCGCCCCTGCAAACCGAACCAAGAGCTTGCAAATCTCCATCTGTTGCCATCCTCACAGCTGTTAAGTCCATCTGTAGTAAGGAGAAATGAGTTTATCTTAGAGAAAAGTATGGAGTCAAACTAGTCAAGTAAAATAAGCCACTTGAGGTGTAATACGAATACGTAAGCTGTGAAAAAAAATACATAAAATACTTGCAGGTCCTATGGGTATATTTCCCAAGATAAGAAACACAAAAAGGAAAAAATGGCAACAGATACATAGAGAATAATACATGGATGTACACAGATATGGAATTTCTCTTCAATTGAAGTGCTCAACTCAATATATCATGTACAGCAAACAAATAAGATCTTGGGTTTATTTGGAATTTCTCTGCAAGTGTTCAACTCAATATATCAAGCAGTAAATAAGTAAGATCTTGAGTTAAATACAAGAAGAGAAATTCCATATGTATACAAGCAACATTTGCCGTATATCATGTTCAACATGTACATGTACATGCCATATATCAGGCCCAACATTTGCCCTACATCAAGTTCATCTACTTTGGAATGTTACATAAATTAGTGGGTAAAGGACTACATGCTTGTCCAATTTGGAAGTAATTTTATTTTAAAAAAAACTTTTTTTCTCTCATCCAATTATTTCCAAATCAATTACTTTGGATTCCAGAAATGATAAATAGCTACCGATATGAAAATTATTTTGTATGCAATAAAATTAACTTCACTAAACTCGTTTGGGAGTAAAATTTCATTCAAATTATTAACTCAAAACCGAGGTTAGTCTGGCTAGTTTTAATGCTTACAAAAAAAAATTAATTGGCAGCCATTTATGAAAAGGGTCAAAACTGTTCCCAGTGAAGCACAAATAACCGTCCCATCTTGAAGTTAAATGATTAAAGGTTTCTCGAAAGTAAACCAGACGTAGCAAGAAGGTAAGGAAAGTGTAAAAAGACAATCTGAGAAATCAAATTTAAGAGCGCCACAATCTCGCGTCCACTAGAGGAAACAGTTCGTAATGAATTCTTACCCTTTCGTCTTTAAACTGTTGGCAAACGCCATCTTTAATCCCACGTTTTTCTTTTAAAAAATTGAAAATCTAAAGAGAATGAAGCCAAATATAAGTTTTTGTACCTTCAGCATTTCTAATTTGAACGAATGACAGGAGAAAGTGTCAAAATAACTGGTTCGGACCTCCGGAACTAGCTGTTCTTTTGGAGAATCCTTGTTGTTTATCGGCAATGCAACCCAGCCTGCGGCCCACTCGGCCCAGCTAGGTAGCCAGGCAGCTAAGTCGCAAGAAAGTAGCAAGAAAGTCGCAGCTAAGTCGCAAGAAAGTAGCAAGAAAGTCGCAGCTAAGTCGCAAGAAAGTAGCAAGTCGCAGATAAATCGCAAGAAACTAGCAAGAAAGTCGCAGCTAAGTCGCAGCTAAGTCGCAAGAAAGTAGCAAGTCGCAGATAAGTCGCAAGAAACTAGCAAGAAAGTCGCAACTAAGTCGCAGCTAAGTCGCAAGAAAGTAGCAAGTCGAAGATAAGTCGCAAGAAAGTAGCAAGAAAGTCGCAGCTTAGTCGCAAGAAAGTAGCAAGAAAGTCGCAGCTAAGTCGCAAGAAAGTAGCCAGAAAGCCGCAGCTAAGTCGCAAGAAAGTAGCAAGAAAGTCGCAGCTAAGTCGCAAGAAAGTAGCAAGAAAGTCGCAGCTAAGTCGCAAGAAAATAGCAAGAAAGTCGCAGCTATGTCGCAAGAGAGCAGCAAGAAAGTCGCAGCTAAGTCGCAAGAAAGTAGCAGCTAAGTCGCAAGTGAAAAAAAAAGAGAGGAAAGTGTATGTCCCTTTGAAGCCACCGTACAATCAACGGTTTCATCTCGTTTCGAAACTCTAACTTTATTTCCACGCATGAATCTACCTGTCAGTTTCTGACCAATCTGAGACAAGATCATTGAAGCGTAGCGAAATACTTTTCCAAAACAAAATAAACAACGCATTGAAGAGTAGGAGAGGGAATTTCTGCCCTTTCGACATAAACTATAGCGTTGAAATTGTTATAAAACAATTGGTTTATGTGTCAGCTGTGTGTTCATCGAGACTTGAAGCACTCAAGAAGCTAGAGTTGCTCGAGGCGCAGCCGAGAGCAACTCTTAGGCATCTTTCGTGCTCTCCAAACTTCCCAAGTGCTTCAAGTTCACCGCCTCCCAGTTAACTCAATGGAGAAAGCGCTGGACTGTTGTGCGGGAGGTCGAGGGTTCAAGCCCCGGCCGGACCAACACTCAAGGTCTTAAAACAAGTAAGAAGAATATGCTACCTTTCTATAACGTCAAGAAATGGTTAGATATCTAGTCTTCTCGGATAGGGACGAATAAATGGAAGTCCCGTCTCCTGCAGGGTTAGGGGTAGGAGACGTTATTTCCCACGCACGAGATAACTGTTTGATGGATGTTCTCCCCTGGGGTGGTTGCTGGTTGGGAATTGGCCCTGAAAAGCCCCGATGGGGAGTGGTCAATTAACGCTGTATGTATGTATGCATGTAAGTCTCGATGAACGCACGCTAACCGAATCGCATTTTACAAGTATATTGAACCCAATAAAAACCAGTAACAGAAACAGGATATTTGACGGAAGAGCTAAGCTTATATATTTAACTTTACTATTTAAGTTGCTTCTGTCAGTATCCTTATCCAATTCGCTGTTGTTAGCGCCACCTTCGAAGTTGTGTTCACGAACGTTAACATTCTTGATTTTTTCCGCAAGAGAGGTGTTCGTCTCAGCATCATAGTTTGTTGTTAAATCGGCCGTCACAGTTTTGCCAGTATTTTCGAAGTTTGAACTCACATATGGCTCATTTTTTGTGTCGTGAGAACTAGTATGAACTTTCCACATTTGGCTAGCTTTCAAGCAATGAAGTTTGCGGACCGGCCCATTCCGAAAACACTCGACATCATTTAGCGTGGGCCTACCACGAACGGCGTGTGCATTTGCATGTGGGATGAGCCTATAAGACAGGAATCTTTGCAAAGCGGTCTTCACAAAATACAGCACTCTGTAAATTACGTTGTTTACGAAGAGCGAGCTCACGATAACACAAGTTGTCGCACTCTCATCCCCAGTTTCAGCGGTTTACGCAAGGAACACCTGGGGCCATGACCCCCCTTTTGGCGACCAAAACGGCTTGGACTTTCAGACTCGGGCTTTCGAACGGAAGCCCGAGTAAAAATGCAGTGCACTCGCTCGCGCAAATTATGCCTGCTCTGCAGGCTCGGAAATTAACCCATTGGGTGTATTGTTTGGAAAACGATGAATTCTATGAAGCATTATCACGCACATTTTGATTTCTAAAAGGAATATAAATTGAAGAAAAATTGCATCTTCGGTTGAGAGACTATGTTAGCAGGGAACTGACTGTACAAATTCATAATGCACAGTAATTATTTTCTATCCGCACACACAAAAAAAAAAATTAAGAGTAGCTTGGAAAGATGGTAATTTTTCCTCTCGAAAACTAGTCAATGACTGTGTTCAAGTCTAGAAAAACAGCTGGACACACTAAATTAGGTTTGTTGTCAAAACTCAAAAAGCTTTTAACTTAAGAATGAATGGCAATTTTTCTACACCATTAGGACTGTGAATCACGATTACTTCTGTGATGTTTTTGGGAAATTTTTCAACAACATTCTAGAAAAATATAGAATTATAAAATTTTATCAGCTCTCCAGACGATATTTCTTTGAAATTGATATTCGCCCAGAGTTCAGTTTGCTGATCTTGTTTAAAAGGAATTCGATAACAAGTAATAGGATACTTACCAACTGGATCTTTGTCGTGAAACAACATGTGCCAGAAAAATGGTCTGAAGTAAATATGAGACTTCTAGTTGGTTCTTGCTTGGTCTAGATCTTGCCATACGGATCGTTTCCACGAAAACGTTCCTAAACCGCTCGTTCTTTTTGCTTGAAAGCCGGAAAATTCAAAAGAAACATGTTTAATCCAATCGCCATATATGTAATTATAACTATCTTCTGACTTGGTTAGATCGACTCGTCGTGAGATATAATGGCCCTCGCGCTCGGTCGTCTTCGCTTGGATCTCACTTTACTCGGTCAGTACTACCGCGACCTCGGGCCAATATTTCCTAGTGCGGCCCTCGCGCTCCCTTTGTTAGAAGTTAATCTTCTTGTATCTATTTTGCATATGCTCGACAACAAACATATGATGTTGCATTCATAATAAATAATGGAGAACTGAGTAAACAAAATCATGCGGGGCGTTTGCCGTTTGAACGTTTGCCGCATTTAAATTATCTATAGAAGTGTTGAGGGGTTTTACCACTCGCTTGGCAAATTAACAAGAGGTACTGAGACTCTGTAATTTTCTTCTTTATTCTCTCTCTTGTTCCACTGCTTATTTCTACTACTTATTTCTACTACATATTTCTACTACTTTCAGCAAGGAGTGCTCCAGTATTAAATACAAAAATCACAGACATGTTTGGGTTAGCTAACCGTGGGAACTTCCAAAACAGGATGTTCAGTGTGGGTAAAACTCAAGGTCAGTTTTACCAACTCAAACATGACCACCTAGCAAACTAGTTATCTTCAACCATAACAAGGGATTAAAATGTCTAGCACGGTAAGTGCTGAGCCAAGTTCAAGCACACACTAAAAATAAATGATCAAAACTATAGATTCATCAAAATAGCACGTAGGGGCGAAAAGGCGAGACTTAATAAAACAAAAGCTAAACCTAAAAATGCTTGAAATATCGAGCCTTGAAAACGCTCTACAACAGAAGATAAGAATTTTGATTTGCAAAGGCTAAAGGTGGTCTTGTTGCTTTCCACTGGATAATTCTTAATGTATCTCTGGGTAACAGTCAGAATGCCGGGAACATTTATGTGATCTAAACTCGCCAATCGATGTAGAATTTTCCTATGGGACATCTCATGATGACGCATTTACATCGGCGTGGATCATGAACCGAGGTGGTTAGTCTAGTAAGTAAAATTTTAATTGTGAAGTTATTTGTTTGCACTCTACACGATCAGTAAAGAACGACTTGGAAAAAATAAAGATAAAAAACATAACTTGAGGCAGATTAATTTTAACTTTGCCCTAAATTCGTGCTTTTATCAATTGATCGTGTCAACATTTATAATAAAACGTACATAGTTTATCAGCATTAATAAAGGCTCTACAAGAAAGGAAGGAAAGGCTTGAAAAACCCATAAAAATAACGTAAATGTAGTAAGAACATCAAGAGAAAACATACAGAGTAATATAGATACAGCGCGCTTCAATATATTTGTTTCTCGTCTTAAAGATATTCTGATCGGGTGAATGGTGCACTTATGGAGCTTGAAATTCTATAGACCAGGGCTTTCCATGTATGGAAGGAATTGTAGCACAAACATCAAATAGAATATTTCTCACTTGACTGGGACGTCATGTTTTTACTCGACAGGGGGTGGATTTGTCACTTTGCTTGTAAATACTGGTCTAGTTGTATTGCAATTGACCATTGTTCAATGTTATAACAGGTGAAATGATTATTTAACGACAGAATTGGACATAACATAAGACTGTCTCTTCCTCATTTCCTTTACGTCTTTAAAAGATTTTGTTAATGAGAAGTTTGAGATGATGCCCGCTTACATGGATGCGAGGACGACAGCATAGCAACTAAAAGTTGAAGGGATTCTCCATTTTTCACTCAGGCATTGGCTAGAAAACAGGCCACCTGTTTTCTGAATTATTTATTAAGTTCTTCACTGGTGATCTCTCTCTATTGGGCCAAACAATATGAAAAGTCTAATAATTGTGTTTTAAATTCATAGAACTATTTGTCATATGATTGCATCAAAGGACTCACGCCAAGTGGGCAGAACTGCAAAACACATCTTTGAAATATGAAGAGCACCAGGGAAGAGTTTAACCAAGAGGAAAGGATCGTTTTAGCAACTTGGTTCAGTGTCACAGGTCTGGTGGCCGTAACTGGCAACACTGTCGTCTTATGGTTGATCGCCAGAAATCATTCACTCAGAATAATTTCGAATTTTTTTATTGCTTCACTGGCTGTGGCCGACTTGTTAGTGGGACTTGTTATAAACCCTGTTTGGGCAACAGTCAGGTGTATATATTATGATGAAGACACTTATCTGAAAACTTATGGTAAACTTATTGATTATCTGTGGATACACACCACTGTAGCTACAACGTTCAACTTATGCTGCATTAGTCTGGATAGGTATCTTGCTATCATACATCCGCTCCGCTACCAGAGTCTTCTTACCAACACAAGAAGCTACCTTATCATAGTTGCTGTATGGGTCTTGTCGTTTCTTCTTCCATGTTCAAGGTTTTTTGTGAGAGATAATTCAATTGAGTTGTGGTTGTCTTTTACAATAATAACAGCGTTAATTCCTATGATTATTATTGTGCTCTGCTCCATACGAATCTTGAAAGCTTCTGCAACACAGTATAGGAAAATAAATGTTGTCACTTTACAGAATCAAGAATTCGTCAACAGACGAAAACAGAACTTCAAAGCTGCTAAAACAGTTAGTATTGTGGTAGGGCTATTTGTTGTTTGCTGGCTGCCGAGTCTAGTGACTTCTTTCTCTCAATATTTGAGCAAAATGTCATTTACACTACGATGTACCACAAGGTTTGGACTATTGTCGAGGCAGTGGCCTTTACTTCCTCAGCAATCGACCCGTGGGTTTATTGTTTGCGAAACAGCAAATTCTATGAAGCATTTAATCGTAATTTTCGAGTAGGCAGAAGGCAAATTATGGAGCAAAGTTCCTTTCCTCGTTAAACCAAGAGAAGTATTAGATCACGGAAACGAACACAAAGATGTTATGTGAGCAATATCACAAGAAAACTTTTGGGATCTATAATTGTTCTGATGTGTACACCATCATATTATATGATTTTGTGTAAACGTCAAACAGTTCGGAGTCTCCGACTAAACACACAAAAAAATTTTAATAGCAAATAGAACCGACTCAAACCAGAACCACAAAATGCAAATTTAGACATTTGTAGAGAGTGTCTTCGACGACACCTGTGTTTTAAGTATAATTAAAACCAAGTCAATTTTGTATGTAAAATTTTTATCAAAAAACAAAACGAAATTAATTGTTGTCTTTTTAATTTTTACCACTGTATAGCCTATGGTTCTTAATCACAAGAAAATTTTAAGTCAGAGGCCTCAAAATAACTTAATGATATGCAACAATAAATATTTAAAGGAGTTATGTTAGCCATTATTGCAAATTTGGAACAAATGCTAATCATAATTTAGGCGCCGGCTGCTTTTTCAAATGTTTTCATTTCACACGCAAAGAGATGTTATCTGAGGTACTCACGCGTAGGTTTGACTGACATCTCATGCATGTGAAGCACATTTTACTCTTTATTCACTTGCAACCTTCGTGTACTAAATTTATATTCAGAAAAGATGCAGGAGACAGGGCCTACGGTTTTTCGTCCTCATCTGATAACACTAGTGTTAGGAGATTGGACACTAGTTTATAGTATTATGGTATGTAGGGAAACCACGAGGTAGAGATTAAAAGGTTGAGGTTAATTAAGACTAGTCAATGATTGTGTTAAAGTTTAGAAAAACAGCTGGACACACTAAATTAAGTTTGTTGTCAAAACTAAAAAAGCTTTTAACGTAAGAATGAATAGCAATTTTCCTACACCATTAGGGCTGTGAAACCCGATTACTTATGTGAATATTTAGGCAAATGTTTTAACAACATTCTAGAAAAATAGAGTTATAAAATTTTATCAGCTCTCCAGGCGATATTTCTTTGAAATTGATATTCGCCCAGAGTTCAGTTTGCTGATCTTGTTTAAAAGGAATTCGATAACAAGTAATAGGATACTTACCAACTGGATCTTTGTCGTGAAACAACATGTTCCAGAAAAATACATGAAGAATTTATTTCATTATATGGTAAGGTAGTCTGAAGTAAATCTGAGAGTTCTATTTGGTTCTTGCTTGGTCTAGATCTTGCCATACGGATCGTTTCCACGAAAACGTTCCTGAACCGCTCGTTCTTTTTACTCGAAAACCGGCAAATTCAAAAGAAACATGTTTAATCCAATCGCCATATATGTAATTATAACTATCTTCTGACTTGGTTAGATCGACTCGTCGTGAGATATAATGGCCCTCGCGCTCGGTCGTCTTCACTTGGATCTCACTTTACTCGGTCAGTACTACCGCGACCTCGGGCCAATATTTCCTAGTGCGGCCCTCGCGCTCCCTTTGTTGGAAGTTAATCTTCTTGTATCTATTTTGCATATTCTCGGCAAGAAGACTTTTTTCCTGACGAACAGATAATGTTGCATTCATAATAGTAAATAATGGAGAACTGAGGAATCAAAATCATGCGGGGCGTTTGCCGTTTGAACGTTTGCCGCATTTAAATTATCTATAGAAGATAAAAATATTGATTTGCAAAGGCTAAAGGTGGTCTGGTTGCTTTCCACTGGATAATTCTTAATGTATCTCTGGGTAACAGTCAGAATGCTGGGAACATTTATGTGATCTAAACTCGCCAATCGATTGTTTGTTTGCACTCTACACGATCAGTAAAGAACGACTTGGAAAAAAAGAAAGATAAAAACATAACTTGAGGCATATCAATTTTAACTTTGCTCTAAATTCGCGCTCTTATCAATTGATCGTGTCAATATTTAGAATACAACGTACATAGTTTACTAGTATTAATGAAGGCTCTGGAAGAAAGGAAGGAAAGGCTTGACAAATTTAAACCCCCTAAGAATAACTTAAATTTACAAGAACATCTAGAAAAAACACAGAGAGTAATATAGATACAGCGCGCTTCAATATATTTGTTTTTCGTCTTAAAGATTCTGATTGGGTGAATGGTGCACTTATGGAGCTTAAAATTCTACAAACTAGGACTTTCCATCTATGGAAGGAATTGTAGCCCAAACATCAAATAGAATATTTCTCACTTGACTGGGACGTCATGTTTTTACTCGACAGGGGATGGATTTGTCTCTTAGCTTGTAAATACTGGTCCAGTTGTATTGCAATGGCGCTGCGCGTTTGTGACGTCACGAAATTTTGACCCCCTAGAGCGATTAGGACAAACAAACAGGCTTCTCGAGTAAATGAATATGGGCGATGATGCGCCCATCTGTAGTTCAAACGCCTCTAAAGCTCGTATTCTAAATCAAAACGACGGCGTTCCTGGCTAAAGGTTCGAGCAAGACCAAGAGAACTATAAAAATACACAATTGAAGCGTTGGTTAAAGAGTAGAGGCTTGAAATTAAGCGCAAAACGGGCAGACCTCATCTCATCGCACGTGTTCGTGACAGCCTCAAGTCGGGAAAACATTATGTACTTGATTCAAGTATAGATGATGGGAAATGACGTCAGGCGAAGACTAAAGGAAAGTAAAGTCGATCTCGTGAAACTTAAGGATCTAACAGTTCAATGTAAAAAGGGGGTTGACAGGCCTACACGACTCCCCAGCGCGTGTTTAGAATAGCCTATTCAAAGGTTGGCCCTCACGAGTATGTCTTTGAGCGATCGCCCTCTTTTTTAAGACACTAGTGGCGGATTTTTGTATAGTTCGCTCAGTAATGGTTGTGTTTCTATTAAATTCCAGTGTCTCATGAGAATTTGCTTTAGGTTTGGCACTGATGGTTGGTATTGTGTAATAGAAGGCAAGATTCGTTGGTTCGTCTTCGGTTTCTGTTGAAGAGCTAGTTTCCTGCTTTTGAAATTCACCTCTGAGAGGGTTGTGTTAATGAGGGTCTCTGGATAGCCTCTCTTTAGCAAATGCGCTTTGAAATTTGCGATTTTCTCCTCGAATATTGTTTGAGAGGAGTTTGTTCTGAGAAGTCTAAGGGCCCCTCCTTGTATGAAGCCTTTATTAACTCCTTGTGGGTGACAGGAACTACAGTGTGCATACTGAAATGTCTCAGTTTGTTTAAAAGGAGTACGCACATCAAGGATTGCGTCCTTTTCGAATTGTTCGCCTTTATAGATGTAGGTGTCCAGGAATGTTGTTTCCTTATCGGAAATTTCAGCCGTAAATTTTATTGTTGGATGATAATTGTTTGCTTTTTCAATGAAACGTTCTATTGTTGCTTTGTTTGTACTCCATAGTGAGAAGATGTCGTCTATGTAACGTTTCCAAACAAGCGGTTTGAAAAGGCTTTTGTCAAGGATTTCTGTGTACAGCACAAATATAAGTATTGTAGTTAACACTATCAACTGAGAAATTCTTTCTAGAACACACATTTACCCGGCATTGACAAAGTTCCAAGGCATGCTTCGGCTTTGGGAACGGTATGAAGCCTTTCCGACCACTTTTAAGCATTTCTTTAAGCGAATCTGGCAATCGTTCTGGATATCTTGAGTCATTTTTACATGTACCCCAACAGCAATGCCTAGTTGCAACCATTTTAGAAAGTTGGAGCATTTTTTGAGCGAAAATATTCTTGCTTCTGACACGTTTCGCATACAAGTCTTTGTAAAGACTCCAAGTGTTTGTTCTAAACCAGCGGGGGGTCCAAAGATGACATATCTATTTTTAGACCTGGCGCGCACCGTTGTTCAATGTCTTAACAGGCGAAATGATTATTAAAACCGACAGAATTCGACATAACATAAGACTGTCTCTCTTCCTTATTTCCTTTACGTCTTTAAAAGATCTTGTTACTGAAAAATTTGAGATGTTGCCCGCTTAAATGGATGCAAGGACGACAGCATAGCAACTGAAAGTTGAAAGTGATTCTCCATTTACTCAGGCATTGACTAGAAAACAGGCCATAGGTGTTTTCTGAATGATTTATTAAGTTCTTCGGTGGCGATCTCTCCCTATTGGGCCAAAAAATATGCCAGATCTATTAAATGTGTTTTAAATTCATAAACCCTTTTTGTCATCTTGCATCAAAGGACTCACGCCAAGTGGGCAGAACTGCAAAATACACCGTTGAAATATGAAGAGCACCAGGGAAGAGTTTAACCAAGAGGAAAGGATCGTTTTAGCAACTTGGTTCAGTGTCACAGGTCTGGTGGCCGTAATTGGCAACACTGTCGTCTTATGGTTGATCGCCAGAAATCATTCACTCAGAATAATTTCGAATTTTTTTATTGCTTCACTGGCTGTGGCCGACTTGTCAGTGGGACTTGTTATAAACCCTGTATGGGCAACAGTCAGGTGTATATATTATGACGAAGACACTTATCTGAAAACTTATGGTAAACTTATTGATTATCTGTGGATACACACCACTGTAGCTACAACGTTCAACTTATGCTGCATTAGTCTGGATAGGTATCTTGCTATCATACATCCGCTCCGCTACCAGAGTCTTCTTACCAACACAAGAAGCTACCTTATCATAGTTGCTGTATGGGTCTTGTCGTTTCTTCTTCCATGTTCAAGGTTTTTTGTGAGAGATAATTCAATTGAGTTGTGGTTGTCTTTTACAATAATAACAGCGTTAATTCCTATGACTATTATTGTGTTCTGCTCCATACGAATCTTGAAAGCTTCTGCAACACAGGCCAGGAGAATAAATGTTGTCACTTTACAGAATCAAGAATTCGTCAACAGACGAAAACAGAACTTCAAAGCTGCTAAAACAGTTAGTATTGTGGTAGGGCTATTTGTTGTTTGCTGGCTGCCGAGTCTAGTGACTTCTTTCTCTCAATATTTGAGCAAAAATGTCATTTACACTACGATGTACCACAAGGTTTGGACTATTGTCGAGGCAGTGGCCTTTACTTCCTCAGCAATCGACCCGTGGGTTTATTGTTTGCGAAACAGCAAATTCTATGAAGCATTTAAACGTACTTTTCGAGTGGACAGAAGACAAATTATGGAGCAAAGTTCCTTTCCTCGTTAAACCAAGAGAAGTTATCAGATCACGGAAACGAATAACAAAGATGCTATGTGAGCAATATCACGAGAAAAGTTTTGGGATCTAATTGTTCTAACAGTTGGGAGTTTCAGACTAAACACAAAAAAATTTTAATAACAAATAGAGCCGACTCAAACCAGAACCAGAAAATGCAAATTTAGACTTTTGTAGAGAGTGTTACCAACAACACCTGTGTTTTAAATATAATTAAAACCAAGTCAATTTTGTATGTAAAATTTTCATCAAAAAAGAAAACGAAATTAACTGTTGCCTTTAAAATTTTGACCACTGCATAGCCTATGCTTCTTTAATTTCAAGAAACTTCTAAGTCAGAGGCCTCAATACAACTTAATGATGTGCAGCAATAAATATTTAAAGGAGTTATGTTTGCCATTACTGCTAACTTGGAACAAATGGTAACCATAATTTAGGCGCCGGCTGCTTTTTCAGATGTTTTCACCTCACACGCAAAGAGGTGTTATCTGAGGTACTCACACGTAGGTTTGATTGAAATCTCATGTATATGAGGTATATTCAACTCTTCATCCAGGTGCAACCTCAGTCTATTCAATCTATAATCAGAGTGCTTTATATATTGTTAGCAATCTCGTGTGCAAAATATTTTTTCGCGCTTTAGAATGAAGGAAAGGATGCTTCTTATCTGAGAATAATACAAATATATGTTTAAGAGCGGCTGATTCTATCGACAGACTCTTTGATAAAATTTACCCTCCACAAGGCTCTGTAGTACTCCAATATTTCCCCTTATTGGCAGTTATAATTCCTCATCCCAACAAAAAATCTATGCTGGTAATTGCTCTAATAATGAACAAGGGGATTTGAAATAAAAAAAAGTTGACATCAAGCAGAACAGCAAGTTTCTTTTATAACTGTACGACTACCGAGCAGTTTCGAATAAAATTTTAGCTTTAAATAAATGTTTTCTTTATTCTACCGATAAAATTTGAATAATTTACCCTGTCAGAAAACCATAGCCTGCATAGCTAGGCTCCCAAAGAAGGGAAGAAACACGTACTCTTATATAGTTTCTAATTAATTTAAACTCTGTTAGTAACGACTCCTACTGAAAACCATGTAATCCCATAAAATCATCTGACCCCCCATGCTAAGGAGACCCCCATGCCAAGGAGACCCCCATGCTAAGGAGACCCCCATGTAAAGGAGACCCCCATGCTAAGGAGACCCCCATGCTAAGGAGACCCCCATGCTAAGGAGACCCCCATGCTAAGGAAGCCCCCATGCTAAGGAGACCCCCATGCTAAGGAGACCCCCATGCTAAGGAGACCCCCATGCTAAGGAGACCCCATGCTAAGGAGACCCCCATGCTAAGGAGCCCCTCCATGCTAAGGAGACCCCCATGCTAAGGAGACCCCCATGCTAAAGAGACCCCCATGCTAAGGGGACCCCCATGTTAAGGAGACCCCCATGCTAAGGAGACCCCCATGCTAAGGAGATGAATAAGGACTGCTCCTCATATTCAAACTATTCAGTGTGTGATAAATTACGTACAAATGGATAGACATTCTAGTCTTCTCAGATAAGGACGAATAAACCCTAGGTCCCGTCTCCTGCATCTATTAATTAGTTAATTTGGTTAGGCAGGGGACGTTAAAGAACCCACTCACGAGATTACTGTGATGTGGTCTGGCCTGTTTACTGGGAATTGGGGGTGAGGGGGCATCTTCAAATAAGTTTCCTTCGACTGTTTGTAAACTGCTGATGCAGTTCGGCCAAAGTCCTCCGAAAAGTGTTGTGATGCGCATTTGATCATATCCGCATGTTAATTTGCGCAATATAAATATTATTAAATTACTATGGTTTCCTTAACGGGCCCTTCGAATTTCCTTGATTTTCCAGCGGTAACAGAGGGTTGGATTCAGCGAAGAGTTGATGTAGACTAAACATACTGCAAATGATTCGGCCAGGTAAAGAGGAGGGTTTAGAAAGAATACAATTATCACCACAGCAAAAGGAAGATAACAGACTACTAACGTTAGGTGAACCCACAAAGCATTGATGACCGTCTTTATATATCGCGCCATGTTTGGTGAAGTACCTACTCTTCTCCCTGGCAATGCATTTTGCACTTGTAGCTGTTGACATCGCAGTGCGCGAAAGATTCTGGAGTAGTAATACACTGGAATTATCACCTCTAAAGTTTTCAATATCCCATTAATTTAATAAAAAGGTATAATGTCATGTTCCAGTGGTAAAGTAAGCTGACAGCGACACCTTTCACCCATATTAAGAGGAAGGCCACGCAAACTCTCTTGACAGTTACAACTTGCAATTGCCTATATCTTATCCCTGATAACAGGGCTAAGAGCCTTTCTACTGAGATGGAGGCCAGTGGCGCCAGAGATACAACGGAGAAAATCGTGGTAACGACATATGCTGAATATTTAGCCATACGGCAAAGGGTCCAGTTTTCGATTAAAACAGACAAAAATAGCGTTATGGTTAGCGGCTGTGAAATGAGGCCAGTGCAAAGATCGGTAATCGTCAAATTGCGGAGCAAAATTTTTGATTCTGGCCGAAGAGATATGTTCCTTTTGAGGGCGACTAGAATCAAAAGGTTTCCCAAAGTCGCTGTTATGGATAAAACAACATTAAAGACGACAAGAAAGATGTAAACATACCGAATGAGGAGATAATCTTCTTCATCCCAGTGTCGAATGCAAAACAACTCAGATCCTGTGATTCAGTAGTCTCCCTCGCAGCCGTTTTTTCGGATGTCACGCAACGCTCCCCCCAGGGGAGCGTTGCGTGACATCTGAAGAAACGGCTGCGAGGGAGACTAGCCAGTGATTCAGCTGCTTGTATTCAACATAACTCGCCAGATTCTCTAATGCAGGTCTCAATGAACACTGACTTTGATATTTTCGTTCTCTATGCCAGCACAAAATAGCCTCAACTCTGCTGTTGAGCTACATTTCAAAATTCTCCTGTCAAGGGCGGCTTTTTAAAAGCCAGGACCCGATCTAATTCACGGCCATCTAATTTTAGAATAAAGAGAGTGAGTTTCTAAAGAAACTGTGGTGCTGCGTCGGTAGGGGTAACCAGGTAATTTGGTTATATCAACTGAGTTGAAATTGTAAATTGGCCACTGTAAAGGGTTAAATAGCTGAGTTTCGAGCGTTAACCCTTCGTCATTTGCTCCGACGAAGGGCTAACGCTCGAAACGTCAGCTTTTTAACTCTTTACGGTGGCTAATTTACAATTGCAACTTAGTTGATGTAACCAAATAATTTATCCTCTAATTTTAGGATCTCTTTCATCCGTATTCCTCTGCAACATCGTCGTTTATTAGAATAAGACACTATAATACCTAAAACCCAGAACAAATACAAATAATGGGCCTACTGATGACTCATTTTATTGTTAAAGTTTTTGAGTACGTAGAACTCATGTTCCAGTTAGCAATTAAAAATCTAATCAATGACTCACTTAAGTGATTTACTTTGTGATGATGTAAAATATGCACGAGGACCACTTCAGTCTGTCATCGACATTGATCACAGTTTCCAATGCAAAGTGCATGTGGGATCTGCTTTGTTTCTGGACATAGAATAAAACAAAATTGTAATTTACCTCTCCATATTTTAAAACTCTGGTAAAGCTGCCATAAATAGCTATTTCCCAAACTTTGTGCGTCATTATGGTGATATTTAAATCTAACTGATGTTCTCAAGTGGTACTTCATTAATGACCATGAAATATTTTCCAAACTTAATGACCTTTCTTTACCTCGAACAAGCTCAGATGAACGAGACTAAGCTATCAAAATTTCTTTTTCTCCTTTTCAAACCGTGATCGACTGGCCACGCAGTGATAACAAGAAAACCGTGATGGATGGAACGTTTTAATCCCTTTTGTGTTCAAATGCGCGCGCCCTGGGAGCCTTTGGTGGTAATTGTAGAACAGAACCAGAAAGCCAGAGAATCATTTGAGCGATCCTTATGGGGGAGTGCAACTCAGTTAAACACAGAAGGACCACCGAGGGAAACGTGAGAGAATTCACTTAGAACTGGTCACACCGTCAGATTTAAGCGGCTCATAGGTTTTTATTTTGACCACAACGTGCATTCATTATAATAATTACCCATGTTATCACTTTCTGAGAGACAAATACAAGTGTTTCGTGGAATCCGTGTATTTCCATTTGCTCTATTTTTTATTTCTGTTGCAATTTGGAATTAGGAGCTAAATGAAATGTTTAAAATCGTGGTGGTAGTTGCGATGTCTGATTAGGCTGGTATCTATGATAACTGCGTCTAAGCGGTTGTCTGGTGGACTTGGCAGCAACTTTTGTCTTCAGGGGCTTCTCCTGGTTCAGCACAGTTCTCTGAACGCGTAAACTTCCTCTGATCTGATTTGACTAGAATGGTAAATTATATTCCCTAGAGGCAGGCTTTTAAATAAATAAATAAATAAATAAATAATCAGCTTATTTAACCCTTTGGTAGCGTTAAATACTAAATTACAAGGGAGACAAAAAAATTCCCTCAATTCTACACAGAACACAATACACTTTGCCTAACAAGAAAAAAACAATTAAGCCCTATTGTAACTGTGAGTAACGAACTTACCAATGCGGTCTGTTTTGACGAAGCGGAATTGAGAACAGGAAAAACCGGAGTTCAACCCGTACCCATGAGCGACATTCGTGGGCTGTGGCAGCAGGTGTGCAAGGAAGCCGGACTGCTTGATGTTAGATATAAAACGTCGGCAAGCCTCATCACGGCGCTCCAACAGAGTAGGCAAGCCACAGCTCACGAGTGCAAACTCATAAGAGCAATCTGGATATATGATTCTCAGTGCAGACATCTGAACGCTTTCCACCAATTGAACCAGACCGGTGGGTAACGCGGCCCACACCGGAGATGCAAATTCTAAAATAGGCCGTACCAGGCTACAATAAACCTGAATAAGATCTGCCGGTGGGAGGCCTGATTTCCTTAAGACTCGTAAAGCATAGAGCCGCTTGCGTACATTCTTGGCAAAAAATATAGTCGCAGTAAAAAGACCATGACAAATTGTGTGACAGATGGACACCGAGTAACTTATAAGATGACACCGTGCTCAATAACACTGCCTGACATCTGTAAGGGGGGTAGATCCAAGGGCTTGTACTGTAAAAAATCTATGCGTAGTTCTTTAGATTTGAATGGGTTTAGCTTCATACCATGACTACTGGCATATAAACAAAATATCCCTCGCTACAAAGGGCAACATGCTGGTTGAACATCTAGGAATAATCTCTAAGACTGACAAATCATCTACATACTTTACTCTAGTTTTCCAGTCCTTCACTAGACTATTGACGAGGACTGCGAACAACAGAGGGGCTATTCTTGTCCCCTGAGAAATATCGCCCCTTGGAATAACGCTGTTGGAGAGAGCACAACCAATTTTGACCTACCCGTCAAAAAAGCCCCAATCCATCTAATTAAGGCCTCGTGTACCCCTAAATCACGAAGCTCAGATACCAAAACAGAATGATCCATCAGGTCAAAACCAGGAGGTGAGGTGAGGTGAGGTTGGTTTTACAGCCGGCGAAATAACTCTGTGAAGTATACACGTTTATAGAGTTCTTGAACTGTGATGGAATCACTTGTTCCTAGAGGGATTCTGCTACAGCAGGAAGGCCATGATGCTTTTGCGGGTTAAAGTGGCAGACTGCTTGAGAATTTTTCTCGACCTATTTTCTTTCCTTAACTGGGCGATTCTGAAACCAGGTCTGAAATGAAAAGCATAAACATATTAGGAGTTGGAGAACTCGGAACTTTTAGTATTCTTGCTGTAAATTGGGTTTAAGGAGGCTGTTTGGAGTTTTGTGTAAGTCAAGTCAGGTGCATTCGATCTAAATATACATTATGAAGGTTTTTCGATGCCCAGAGCGTGTAGCAACGTGCACTTATTTAAAAAGAAAATAGCTGCTTTGTAGAAGTATTTACTAAAAAGCAATCATCAAATTTTAAACTACTGATTAATCTTAAAAGAAAGCCTTCAAAGTGGCACTGACGGGAAATGATTTAAATGATATCGATCTTTGCGTCTTCCGTAAACATTTTCCTTGTATTCGATTATTTTTAAGTTCTTGTGACACAATAACAAATACAAGATTAATTACCATATATTGACAGTGTTTTTTGCTGAAATTATTGGGACGACATGGAAAGAGTTCTTTCGCACTTTTACCCGAAATCGCCTCAGCTCTTACTTTTGTGTTACTTAATTATGGCAACAAAAACAGCCCGGTTCTCTTGGTGGCCGAGGTACTTTACTCAATAAGAAAAGTTGTGAATGACTCGCCCGTTGGCGTTTTTCTAGTAAAATCTCGTATATTCCTGTCGATTCATCTTCTTCTGCAGAGGATAAATACGCCGACGTCTGTCGCTTAAACGCTCTCTCCACCTTCGGTCTTTCAGTTGACGAAAATGGCTCGCACTGTCTTCTAGTCCGTGGAATTTTCCCGAAATGTCTTGACGCGTGGTCGTCTGTGCAATCACTACAGGAGTATGCGCAATCAGAGCGAGGAAATGGGCTCTGACTGGCATAATTACGAGAGCTGATTAAATGTGCCGTACGGTAACTGAAACTGTTTTCATTCTGTGCCTCCACCATTACTCTAAATGATATAAAAACAGGTTATAAAGTATATTAAGTTAAAATAGTAACTTTCGGTGCACGGGGGGTGGGGGGAATGCTCGTGAAGTACAACTGGACTTATAGCTGGAAGTGTGTTTGGATATTAAATAACATAACTTGTTTTATTAATATGGTTGCAAGAGATGACTTTAGACTTTTAGATAAGAGAAGTAAAGATAAAGGATACATTAACCATTCAATTGTGTCCATGTTAAGAGTGCAACATCAGTAGACTAATTTCATTTTAATAAATCGCGGCAAGAAACCAGCTTTAACAAACTTGATCTGAAATTTGCTCTCAATAATCTGTAAACATTATTTTGATCAGCTTTGTTGAAAACTTTGATTAGTAATTTAACCTCCTACTGCATTTAATGCAATAAGTGCATCGGTAAATGTGTTTAAACTTACTATAGTGAGGCGAATGTTTGAGAGTCTCATCTGTCTCTTCTAAGCCAAGGATTTTGCTGATAGAAAAGGAAAGTGGTTTAGTTGTTGGTGGTGGGGACGGTTCATCAGGAGAGGTACTGGACGCCACTAAATAAAGGGTGGTGACAGATGACTCCACAGGTGTAACGACAACAGTTTTCAAGTGATTGCTCTTCATCTCGGTACTGATCATTACTGACTGACTGAATGCTTCTTAATCCGAGTGGACGAGCTTCCATTTTATATCATTGGTTGCCTGGCAGATCGGCAATCTTTCTCTTTTTGCGACCGACAAATTAACGCGAAGCGGTTGTTTCAAAGGATTTTTAAAGCATCTCAGCTAAAATAATTGCACGCTCGGAATTAAACACAAAAGAAAAAAAGTCTTGTGATCGAGCCGGGTTAAGAACCGGGCGCGAATTAATTATTTTCTAAGCTTTCTAAATTCGCTGATGATTAATGAGATTTCTATGTCCATTGTAAAAACCTCTGAGTAGCTAGAAATGACCACATTCACTTGAAGATTTTGGGGCCTCTGAAACATAGCCACCATCCTAAGATTAACAAACTTCATAACTTGCGTTATAGGAGCTCGGATAAAAGGCTGCGATCCATTTGAAGCGGGCCGTGAGAACGATAAGTCATGCGCGGACAAAAGGTGTGAGGGTGCTCGCGAGTGCCGGCACTTGCCGCATATTTTATCCCATAAGGATAGGAATACCTGGCAAGAGTTAGAAAACTCCATAAGAAGGTGTTTTTAATAAATGAATGTCCTTCCACTGCCAGTTACCACCCTTCTTGATAATGTTCACAAATTTAGTTTAGAACGTGGTTTTGTTAAACACCAGCTATGCATTGTTTGAATAACCGGCCCTTTGTCTTTTAGCCGTCCAACGGCGAAAGAGGACTGGGAGCAACAACAACAACATTTACATATGATGCACGATCCTCGCAGTAGATAGCGCTATTTAAGCAATAGCGAAAATCAGACCTGAAAAAAATCAGGCCTGTACTAGTATCGCAGAGGTCAGTGGTTCGAATCCCGTACAGGCCTGATTTTTTTTTTTTCAGGTCTGATTTTCACTATTGCTTAAATAGCGCTATCTACTGCGAGGATCGTGCATCATATGTATCTAATACCGCAGTACAAAATATATGAACTTCATATATTTCATTGTATCTCAACAACAACATTTATTTAAACACGATAAAAATTACAGCGGAGCTGATGTGGTCGTGTATTTAATAATCAACCTAATTAACCTATTATGGTCGTGTATATAAAAATTAATCTAACCAATTAATTAACCTTGATTTAAAATCAACCTAATTGACTTAATTAACCTGATACGGTGGAATATTTAAAAATTAACCCAATTAATTAAAAATTAATCAAAATATTATTCATCTATAAATTCAACTAAGCGTATGAGGTTTTGTGTTTTAGAAAATGTTTAAATAAGCTTTTGCTTGAGATTGCACGCGTATGACAACAGCGACCATATCAGGAGAAGAAGCAGCCGCGTAAATCGTAGCGTCATCAGCATACATGTGAATATCACCATCACAATCCCCAACTATGTCAGGCAAATCGTTGCAAAACAACGAAAACAAGGTGGGACACAAAACGGATCCCTGTGACACGCCAAACTTCACAGGTAGAATTTCGGAGTGAAAACCATTTACGACTGTGGCTTGAGAGCGGTCAGCTAAGTAATCTTTGATCCAGCACCATAGATCACCAGCAACACCAACTGCTTGCAACTTTTTCAAGAGGACATGATGAGAGATGGAATCGAAGGCCTTGCGGATGTCAACGAAGACGATGCCAACCACTAGATTTTTATCCAGTGCACGTCTCCAGTCCTCGAACATTTTTACCAACAACAATTCGGTCGAGTGGCCCTTTTTGTCAGTCCACTGGTGAGAGTGGTTGAGATTATGCTCAGAAATATGAGCATTAAAATTGTGGTGGCAACAGCCTGTTCAATTAGGTTTCCTGGGACGCATAGTAGGTAAATTGGTCGATAGTTTTGTTTGTCAGTTTCATCGTCTTTCTTGAAGAGGGCAGAGACGTTAGCGTTTTTCCATGAGGCAGGGACTGAATTTCTTGCAACACTTTGCTTATAAAGAGACAGTAATGATGGGATCCGCTCCAGTTCCTGCGTGTTTAAGTAGTTTTGGGGAAACATTATCCGGTCCACTGGCTTTGTTTGTTTTCATCTTTTTAATGTTATTAGCAACATTGTCATATGATATGCAAATATTCGTTATGTAGGGAGTAACGTGGCAGACGTAAATATTACTACTCTCCTGATTACAAACATGAAGATCGTTTGCCAACTTTTAACCAACAGTAGAGAAGTACTCATTAAGGATCTGCGCTTTCTTGTAATCAGATGTTGTGATTTCCCCATCTGATGACCTAATACCAAGTATGGGCTGCTGCACAGAGCCGTAAGTAGCTTTTTTTGACAAACTTCCAGTACGACTTGCAATCTTTTACTTCGTCAAAAAGATCGTTGTAGAACTTGCATTTAACAACTCTGACATCATGCGTAACCCTATTTCTTAATGAGCGATACTTAGCCCGCAGTTCTTGATTTTTGGATTGTTTTGCTTTAAGAAGAGTGTTAAAGCGTAAGTTCATCAGATGGCGTATCCGTGGAGTAACCCAGGGTAAAGACTGACTTCTGACTTTGATCTCGCGCAAGGGCGCGTGCCTGTCACATATCTGACCGTAAATGTGCGTCCACGCCCAATAACAATCATCCAGGTCGTCGAATACCTCGCATACAGACCAAGGGGCCTCAGCGATATCCGTTGAAAATTTGGCTTGGTCAAAGTTTTTGTAAGAACGAGCCATAGGAGGGGGTCGCTTGATCCTTGTTTAGACTGATAAATGGACAAGCATGTGGTCCAAGATTCCAAGCTCGATTGTTCTGGTGTTTTTTTATCAGGTTACGCTTGCTGCTTATTACCAGGTCAATCAGAGTAGACGTATCACTTGTTACCCTTGTCACCCTAGTTGGTTTATCATTGATAACCGTGTAGTCAAAGTGAGATGACAAATCCTGTAATTTTTGGCCACAAGTGGAGGAAATTGAACCATCAGTAAGACAAGTACTATCGCAGTTTAAGTCGCCAATGATAACTACATTGCGGAGTTTAATCCAGAGTTTCTCGAGTGTGACCTTACATCTATCAAAGAATAGAGAATCTAAAGGTGGTCTATAAACAGTTCCTACGATGAATACGGACGAGTTTCAGAATCTTAAGCCATATAGCCTCAGTGTACTTCAATTCCAAGGAACTTAGCCAGTGGCGGATCCAGGGGGAGGGTCCGGGGGATCCGGACCCCCCCCTATCAGACCTGACGCTTACAACTTTGAGACTGAAATTCTTACATCCGCAGGATCGTATATCACTTTTTAACTGGCTGATTTTTTAAATCAATGAATCCATGTAAACGGTAAGCGGCCAAGGAATTATATCGTGCAACCGCGACTGGTGGGAGGGGGTGTGGAGAGTGTGGAGAGTGTGGAGGAGAAGTAATTGGCCTCAAAAGAGTCTAACAGTCCTTTCTGAACCAAAGTTTGGACCCCCCTATCAAAAATTCCTGGATCCGCCCTTGTTAACCTAGTTGAGCATATATGATTGGCGTTATAGAATAAACATCCACCGCCGATGGTGTTAGTGTCTCTGTCCCTTCGGATAATCTTGTAGTTATTAATCTCGAGTTGACGATTGGAAATTTTCCGATCCAAGTGAGTTTCAGTAATCGCAAGAATGTCAAAACGGCAGATGTGCAGCAATATTTTTATCTCGTCGACCTTATCCCTAAGGCTGTGGATGTTATTGTGTGCTACACTCGGGTTTAATCCCAGGTGAACAGACCTTGCGAAGTCCTGCAGATAATCTCCCGTTTGGCCAATCACGCCTTGTCATTCGGGGTTGGTTTCAACATCGCCCGAAAGAAGTAGAAGCTGTTTGGTCGCCATCGTATTAGAGCAATATAAAATTCGGCTGTTAGAGAATTTATGCTTGCACTTGCTATTGTTTAAGATGGCAAAATGATGGAACAATGAATTAGCAGGTTTAAACAATGCAGGTTTAAGGAATGCAGGGCGCATTACCATATCATCTACCAAAATGCAAATTTCAACCTCAACGTTTCTCAAACACCAGCAGTGACGAGAGCTGAGTTCTTCTAAATAGTCCATTTTACAGTTGTGTGCTTGGTTACCAAGCCTTTGAATGGGAGTGAGGCTAGGGTTGACCTTGTTATCATACAAACCTTGCTGCCTTTCAAATGTAATTCACTCTGTTATCATGCCAAGTATCTACAGGTCTCTATCACAACAAGGTCACCTTCAGCCTCACTCTGAATCAAAGGCTTGGCAACTAAGTGCACAACTGTAAAATGGCCTATTATTAAATGAGGAAATTCAACATGGTGGCATTTTGGCAGTAAATTAGAGACAACCTTTCCCTTACTGAATTACTGATTAACTTTAAGAAGGTGACCACGACAGGATGACAAGATTTATTTTAATCATTTTATGTACAGTTGAAAGGAACTCACCAGTGTGCAGACAAGCGTTTTTTTTTTGTTGTCCTTGTTGCAAAGGAACATTTTTACAATCATCCCGACTATTTAGGAATTGATTTAAAGTATGAGCCAAATTTTGACAGTTCTCATCCTTATGGCAACACCCGTTATTGCGTATGTTCTTTAAAGTAGAAATGGAAAGCAAAAAAACTGCGCTCCGCAAAAACTCAAATAATTAACCAATTTCGGCCTTTTTATTAACGATTCTATTATGCGACTTTATTATAACAGGTGAGGAAAAAAAATCCATCCCTCGTTAAATGAAATAAAAAAATCTGACTCGTTGCCAATACAGACAAGTAGCATTTTCTTGATAAAGATGTCAGGCTTCAATTTTGTGTAGATAGAGGCCAGCAGCGTCTGACCGTCGTCTTTACAGTTTGTCTTACTTCCTTGATCTTCCAGCAATAAATAAACGGGTTCAACGATGAGTTGAGAAAAACCAAACATGCAGCGAGGCCTTGTGCACGCACTAAAGAGAGACTGTTTCCGTGAATCGATCTGACAACTAAGACAACCATAAATGGAAGATAAAAAGATATTATTGCAAGCGAAACCCACATTGAATAAGTAACTGTTTTTTGGTACATCTGCAGGCGGCCTGAATTGACATTGTTCAAGTGTCTCTCTTCGTGAACCCGAGCTTGACGACGACGCATAGTAACCACGATTTTCATGTAGCAAATTGTCAAGGACAGAATACATAAGAGTGTGTTTATGGGCAAAGCAATCAAGAAACCATCTATGTTCAAGTAGTATAGCAAGCCAAGTGACGAATACACCAGCCACGAGAGAGCTATAACTCCACGAACTCGTGTAACAGTCAGAACTTGTCTGTACCTCAGCCCTAAGTGCAGAGCGAGAAGTCTATCCACACTTATTGCGGTCAGATTGGAAAGAGATATACCGCAAAGTACCGCGCCACTGGCGTGTAGCATACCTTCCGTTATTTCACATATGCGCATACGATTTGTCGCCACCGAAAATAGAAAGATTCCAAAGCAAGGTTGAGTTATAAGACCGACGCAAAGATCAGTTGATGCTAGAGAGCGAAATAACATTCTTGATGTTGGAAAAAGGTGAGATTCCGACTGAAGAGCCACTAAGATCAGTGCGTTTCCCACGATTGCCATTAAAAAAAGAACAACATCGAAAGCAATGATGAAAAAAATTATCCAAGCCGATCTGAGGTTGAAGAATATGTTAGCGTACGCAGTGCATTCGGTGACCTCCTGAAACTGGAGACTTAAGCTACTGTTTTCCATTTGGAAGTGAATTAGAACATTCAGTTTCACTTTATGGATGGCAATCGTACGACGCATTACACAAAATATTATTTTGATGCGATCTTGGAAAGTTGACAATTCTTGGCATGAATACAAAAGTTGTTTTAGAATGGCGGATATTAAACACTAAGATATTTATTTTGAGATGAGATATAGACCCTCATAATGGCAAGTTATAAGAATCGCATTCAGTTTTCATTTCCGTTAGGCCCTGGAGTCAAATTGAAAATTAATTTCTTCTCTTAATGATCTTGTTACGGGCTTAAAATAGAAAACTAACACTAGATATGCTCAGGATTCTTTTTTGGCCTAAAATCCGAAGGTTAAGTGTTTATTTAACCATAGATTTACACTTAATTTTTTTTTTTACATAACAATCAACAGAATCTTTCAAAACATTTTCATCTCAATAGCATCGAGAGTAATGCAGCTAGCAGTTATGTTTCTTAATTGGAGCCTCATTGGAGTTGCCGAGGTCTTTGAAGTGGCCGCCGGATTGACACTGATAAACGATTTTTTTTGTACCCACAAAAAGCAGCCATTAAGTGCGACAGGCTCCTCAATGGCAAATATTCAGCCAAAGAAAATATGAAATAGGGGATATTTACCTTTAGTGAATCCAAATTGATTCTCATTTGCGCTTTTCTCGGAATGGGAAAATCCGCGCCATGAACTTCGTCGAACTTTCCTACAATTCTATTCTGAGCTAACTTTGTTTATATTGAATGAAATACGTTATAAGAGCTTTTAATTTGCTTTCTGGACCGACAGAGTTTTGCACCTGTTAAATACAACGGGTTGCACACGAGTAAGGATTTAACGTCAACATCTCTTCTGTTTTTTTGCCATCGTGGTATTCGTATTCTTAACGCTAGGCGATACAAAAGTTCTTCTCGATTATATCAAGAACTCTCAAACTAAAACTTAGGTATTTCTGCCTGGATTAAAGCTTTTATTATCGATGTATTCTTAAAATAACAATAAAACAGAAACTCGCACGAATGATACAACCTCACGAGGTGATACGGCCTTCTTTTACATTTATAATTCACGTATTATTTGAGAAATTAATATCTATATCTTATTAACCAAGCGCGAGGGCCGTACTGGGAGAATATCGGCCCGAGGTCTTGACAGTACGGACCGAGCGCAGCGAGGTCCGTACAAAAAAGACCGAGGGCCGATATTCTTCCAGTGCGGTCCCGAGAAAGCTTGGTTTATAGGAGATTTATTATACGACTGAAGTTCAAAGGGACACAAGTGCGATATCATTCGGGACCATTCGGGACAGTGCCCGGTCCAATACTTAGAGAATATTGGACCGGAAATAGAGCATTTTGATTGGTTGATTTTAGTTATTGGCCCTCTGACTGCCCGAAACGTGTAATAAAAGCGACTTACAATGATGATTTAGTTAGCACTAAAAGGCATAACAAATCTTACATTGGCATTACTCACATCTCTGTAGCTTTCATTTTAAGTTATTGGTCATCTTTTCATCTGTTCAAGATCACAAAATATTGCCTACTTTAAATATGGTAAAAAGTTTAACAACACACTGGAACAAAGCACTACGTGCGCTAATCAGAGAGTGCTAGTAGTCTTCCAACAATACTCGTTACTACTCTCAAAGAACGAAATAGCGATACTACTCACTAGCTTTCTTTTTTAACTTACGTCATGTTGCTCCAGATACTTGGTCATAAGAGCTGTGATATTTTACTTAAAGGAAAAATGTTTGAGATAAGAACAACAATCAAAAATTAAGTTCGTACCTCACAATACCTTGGTGAAACTAACAACTCATTAAGCCGAAAATTCCAATTGCAATCGTACCTGACGATCGTAATATCCTCATTGAAGACAGAAGTAGAGACCTGAATATCAAATTACCGCATCAAAAAAAATAATATAAAAGTTATTACATTCCTTGACTACTATTGATGAAACATAATCAATTCTTCAATACAGGACGACTGGCTCGTTACATTAAAGCAAACAATTTGAGCAATTGGACACTCTAACCCTAGCCTTTGCCCCTTCATGCCATCGTTAGTGAAAGCTAGAAGCAAAATGTAAAGAGTGCGCGAACTGTAACAATCACGGCTCGTCTCACTTCCCCGATCTTCCAAATGTAAACAAGTGGGTTCAGGGAGGAATTGAGAAAAACTACTGTTGTTAAAGTTATCAACCCTACTCCATAGCTGAAGTCGGGTGGGTTTATAACTCTAACAATAATAAAGCACGAAAACGGCAGATAAAACGATACCATCAAAAGGGAAATCCCCATCAATTTATAAACTGTCCTTTTATATCTAAGCATTTGTCCTGTTTGTTGTCCAAAATCAATTATCTGCCGCGCTCGTCGACGTCGCATTGTAACAAATATCGTCGAGTAACAGGAAGTTGTAGCTACCAGGCAAAGTACTGCAATCAAAGTTGTGTTGGCCAAATAGACATTGAATTTCCAAATGTACAATGTGCCAATCGGTAAAACTAGCAACCAGGAAAAGACTAAGATTCTACGAACTCGGGCCACTGTTACAAAGTTTCTGTATCTCAACCCCAACTGCAAAGCGAGGAATCTGTCCACACTTATCCATGTTAATGTGCAAAGCGAAATTAGAGTAAAGCCAGCGCCAGAGATGATGGTTACACCTTCCGATATTTGACATAGGCTCAATTTGTTTTTAAGGATAAAAGTAAGATAAACAACAAAACTTGGCTGCGCAATAAGGCCAACACACAGATCTGTCGACGCCAAGGAACGAAACAAAAGCTTAGATGGTGGATGAAGACGAGAATCCTTTTGAAGTGCAACCAAGATGAGCAGATTTCCTAAGATTGCGCTTCCACTGAAAATCACATTTACAACAATGAAAAAATAGAAAACCCAAGAAGGTTCTGAGTCTTCGAGGATATCGATAAACCAAAAACACCTGAAGTTCAATCGATTAATGTTTGCATCTTCCATCAAAAAGTCGTGAGGGAGGAGTGCCTTCTTGAATCTTACACTACCAAGATATTATAGGGCAATGTGAAATAATTTGAGAGCCTGACAAATGTGATTTGAAGAAAAAAAGCACCAAATCGACGCAAGATAAAGATAACGATTTGTAATCATGGCGTAAAGCTTATTTCCCGTGAATAAATGGCATTTTCCTCTCCTCTATTAATATCTGATTAAATACTGCTGACGCACTAATGGGTTGTCAACCAGAGGGAATTTGTTTTTTGCTTGAGGCCAAATTTGAGGTAAATTTGAGGGGACAACAAAAGGTCATCAATGTACCATCTCCTGTAATTCTCGTTAAAATCTGATAAACCTCCACAGGAGAACTAACTATTCGACTGAAGTATGAAACTAAGGCACAAGAACAGCATTCTTCACCCAATCTTTCTCCTTGACGCAAATTTTGCTATGTCTCAGCCATCCCTTTCTCCTCCATTCTCCCCTTCTTCATTCTATGAAATTTTCTATTGAATCTCAGCCTCCGCAAACAGTTTCTTTGCCAATCACTAGATTGCGTAAATGGAGACATTAATATATAATACTAATAATATATATTTTTTTCTATTTGAACTACTTTACCCTTCGATGGTGGCAAAAAAGGAATTTTTCCTAACATGAACAATACCTTTTCAAGCAAAATGTTAATGAGATGAGAGAAAAATATCAAGTTGGGGATAATGTTTGATATACCGTCAAAGTAGTAAGTAATGTATTGCAGGCATTGAAAAGAATTAATATTTACATTTTGGAATTGAAAGGGTAAATGACCTTTTAATTAGCATTGAACCCAGCTCCGTGGAGTTAAGTTAAAAATAGTGCATCTAGGGAAAAATAAAATAAAATTCATTTTGTGTAAAAGACCTTTTACGTGTTTATATTGCCTCATCTAAGGGCACCTATCGACCGGTCACAGAGCATGCATACTATCTTAGATATCGATATTGTCTTAGGCTGATCAGTTATTTAGTGGCCTTGCACGAAATTAAGATATTTTACAGGGGTAGGGGTATGTATTAGAAAGCTGCATAAGAACAAAACTGTGATAAACTAATGACAGACGTAGTCTCGAGAGATCGTGGTCTCTTGGAAAAATGATCCATTTTTAGTTGTTTCGCTCTAAATTGGATTCCTGATCTTCTAGATATAAACAAGTTGGTTCAGGGAGGAATTGGGAAAAACTACTGAAGTCATGGCTACCAACCATAATGCATTAGCGCTTTCTGGTCCGTTTATATGTCTTACAGCTGTAGCGTAAGAAAATGGTAGATAAAACAATATCATCAAAAGCGAGATCCCGGCATAGCAATTTATAGACTGCCTTTTTATACCTGAACATGTGTCCTGTTTATCTTCCCATTTTAGCAATCTGCCGCGCGCGTCGATGACGTATAGTCACGAAAATCATCATGTATCAGGAAATTGTTAGGACTAGACATAGTACTACGGTGAAAGTCAGAATAGCAAAGACGAAATTATACTTCCAAAACTGAAACACACCAATCGATAAAACTAGCACCAGAATAAAACAAAATGACAGGACGGAAAATACGTGTACTGTAAGTACCTCCTGTTGTCCCACACTAAGCCTTAGTAAAGTTTTCTAAGGCTTTGTATGGGACAACGAGAGGTATTTACAGTGCACGCGTTTTCCGTCCTATCGTGTCGAACACGGTCCGCAGTCACCTAGTATTTGTATCTCATACCCAACTGCAAGGCGAGGAATCTGTCCATACCTATCCCAGTGAATGTGCATAGAGAAATGACAGCAAAACCTATACAGGAGAGGTTGACCACGCTTTCAGATATTTTACAAAGGCTATCTTTAATTTTAGGACAGATGAAAAAACAAAAGTGGGTTGCGCAATTAGGCCAACAAACAGATCCGACGACGCCAAGGAACGAAACAAAAGCTTAGGTGGAGGATTAAAGCGAGGATATTTTTTAAGGGTAACCAAGATCAGAATATTCCTAAGAATGCACTTCCACTCAAAATCGCATTCACAACAATAAACAAATATTCAACTCAAGTTGGCTCTCGGTCTTTAAGGCTATCGATAAACTAAGAACACCTCTGAAGTATTTCATCAAATTTAGCGATCTCCATGGAGGGATGAGAGAAGTTCACGGGCATTTTGAGGAGTAAATTCTCTATTAACTTTTAAAGATAAGAATGATATGGCAATTTCAAAATGTCGTGAGAGATACAAATTTCTTTTGACGAAAACCACTAAGTGAGTTGCCACCAGATAGAGAGTAGATATGGGATCACAGTGCAAAACCCATTTCCGCAAAATAATGGATTTTCCTTTGCTCATTAACGGCTTCATTAAAATCTCAAAAATTATTTTAGAACAACTCACATCCTTGTGGCCAAAATAAGATGCAAAAAAAAAATTAAGCTCATGCTTCACCATATATACCTTCGAGAAACTGGCAACTCATTAAGCCGAAAATTACAATTGCAATCGTACCTGACGGTCATAATATCCTCATCGAAGACAGAAGTAGAGACCTGACTATCAAATTGCCGTATAAAAAAAAATAATACATAAGTTATTGCATTCCTTGACTACTATTGATGAAACACAATCAATTCTTCAATACAGGACGACTTGCTTGCTACATTAAAGCAAACAATTTGAGGAATTGGACACTCTAACCCTAGCCTTTGCCCCTTCATGCTAGAGGCAAAATGTAAAGGGTGCGCGAACTGTGACAATCACGGCTCGTCTAACTTCCCTGATCTTCCAAATATAAACAAGTGGGTTCAGGGAGGAATTGAGAAAAACTACGGTTGTAAAAGTTTTCAACCATACTGCATAGCTAGCGTCGGGTCCGTTTATAACTCTTACAGTAATAAAGGACGAAAATGGCAGATAAAACGATACCATTAAAAGGGAAATACCTATCAATTTATAAACTCCTTTTTTATATCTTACGATGTGTCCTGTTTGTTGTCCAAAATTAAATATCTGTAGCTCTCGTCGACGTCGCATAATAAGAAAAACCATCGAGTAGCAGAAAGTTAGGGCCGCAAGGCAAAATACTATAATAAAACATGTTATGGCAAAAAAAAAATTGATTTTCCAAAAGTGTAGAACACCAATCGATAAAACTAGCAACCAGGTGAAGGCTAACATTCTACGAACTCGGGCCACTGTTACAAAGTGTCTGTATCTCATTCCCATCTGCAAAGCAAGAAGTCTGTCCACACTTATTCCGGTCAATGTGCAAAGCGAAATGACAGTTAATACAGCGCCAGAGATGTTGATTACAGCTTCAGGTATTTCACATAGGCTCAATTTGTTTTTAAGGATAAAAATAAGATACACAACAAAACTTGGCTGCGCAATAAGGCCAACACACAGATCCGTCGACGCCAAGGAACGAAACAAAAGCTTAGATGGAGGATGAAGACGAGAGTCCTTTTGAAGGGCAACCAAGATGAGCAGATTTCCTAAGATTGCGCTTCCACTGAAAATCACATTTACAACAATGAAAAAATAGACAACCCAAGGAGGTTCTGGGTATTCAAAGATATCGATAAACCAAAGACACCTGAGGTCCAATCGACTAATGTTTGCATCTTCCATCAAAAAGTCGTGAGGGAGGAACGCCTTCTTGAATCTTACACCTCCAAGATATTAAAGGGCAATGTAAAATAATTTAAGAGCGTGACAAATGTGATTTGAAGAAAAAACCACCTAATTGATGCAAGATAAGGATAACGATTTGTAATTATAATCATGATGTAAAACTTATTTCCGTAAATAAACGGAATTTTCCTCTCCTGTATTACATCTAATTAAATACTACTGACGCAGTAATGGGTTGTCATCCGGAGGGAACTTGTCTTTTGCTTGAGGCCAAATTTGAGGTAAAATTGAGGGTACGACAAAATGTAATTGATGTACCCTCTGTTAATTTCGTTAAAATCTGATGAACCCTCACAGAAGAACCAACTATGAGAGTGAAGTATGAAACTAGGGCACGCGAACAGCATTCTACATCGAATCTATCGTCTTGACTGAAACTTTGCTATGTTTCAGCCATCTCTTCCCCCTCCATTTTCCCCTTTTCTCCTATGAAATTTTCCACTGAATCTCCCTCCTCCACAAACAGTTTAATTTCTTTGCCAATCCCTAGATTGCATAAATGGAGACATTAAAATATAATACTCATCCAATTATTTTTTTCTATTGTACCTAATTAACCCTTCGATGGTGGTCAAAAAGGAATTTTCCCTGACATTAACAATACCTTTTCAAGCGAAGTATTGATGAGATCGAAGAAAAATATCAGTTATTGTTTGATTTAACATCAAAGTAGTAATGTAAGGCAGGCATTGAGAAGAAGTAACATTTAGGTTTTGGACTTGAAAGGGTTTAGGTTCATTTCAATTAGAAATGAACCAGGCTCTATGGAGTAGAGTAAGTAAATAGTACGTTTAGGGGAGAAATAAAATAAAAGTTATATTTGTAAAATCTAATTTCTACCACCAACGATTATTTCAATTTCTACAGAGAACTTTCCTTGAACAGGAAAGGAAAATCAACCTATTCTGGAGAGAGTTTTCGTCACACAATAAATGGTTTATAGGCTGAGACTTCTATTATATTCTTCGTTTTCGAGAATCTTTTTCAAGGGCAACCAAGATCAGAAGATTCCCTAAGAATGCGCCTCCACTCAAAATCACATTCACAACAATAAACAAATATTCAACGTAAGTTGGCTCTCGGTCTTTAAGGCTATCGATAAAGAAAGAACACCTTTGAAGTATTTCATTAACTTTAACGATCTCCATGGAGGCATTAGAGAAGTTCGCGGGCATTTTGAGGGGCAAATTCTCTAATAACTTTTAAAAATTAAGAATGGCATGGCAATTTCTGTTGTGAGAGCTACAAATTTGATTTGACGAAAACAACTAAGTGGGTTGCCACCAGATAGAGATTAGATATGGGAACATAGTGTAAAACCCATTTCCGCAAAATAATGGATTTTTCTTTTCTTACTAATCGCTCATTAAAATCTCAAAATTTACTTTGGAACAACTCACGTCCTTGCGGCCAAAATACGATAAAAATCGAGGGAAGCAAAAGAGGTAATTAGTATGCCATCTCGGCAAATATTTGGGACAATTTTGATTTGATGGAAAAAGAGTATTTTTATCGATGACAATTCTGTTGCCACCACATTGATAAGGATGATTATGATCTATGGATACATGGAATTCGGCTCTCTTACTGATGGCTTCATCAAAATCCAGTTAAATACCACAAAAGCGTCAGTTGCTATTCATACTAAACTTCTCACATCAGTTGGAAGGATCCGACAGTTGCCCTTAATTAAATCACATAAACTATGGATATAGTTGGTTCTCTTCTCTTTGATTTGGAATTGTTCCGAAATCATTTGGGAAAACAAGGGTTCTTTGGGCTCGGGTCCTGTTACAAAGATTCTAGATCTGTATCTCAGCCTCAACAACAAAGCGAAAAGTCCGTCCACACTCATTCCGGTCGATGTGCAAAGTGTGATGAGTGCAATACAGAAACGGAGACGTTGGTTACACCTTCAGTGAATTGCGCAAGAGCTCAATTTTTTTATTACGGATTGAAATGATATAAATTTACAACAATGAAAAGATAGCCATAAAATTGATAAAAAAGAGTACTTCGGGCCCATTTGATTTTCTTTTGCGATCTTCATTCAGGAATTAACATGGGAGTTCGGCAAACGATTTGAACGATTTGAAATATGGCGGAAATTCCACAATTTTAATTCAACGAAGAAAGTCACGACTATCGATCGGCGGCACTATTTTTGCCACCGAATTGACGCAAGATGAAAGAAAAAAGTAAACTGGGAGATATTCCTTTATTCAGAAACCAAATTCTCGGAGCTCAATCTATAAAAGATATATGGCAAGCGGTGAGGAGAATTATTATTTGGATCTTGGAGTAAAGGGAGTGTTTCACTTAGCAATGGAGACCAGCTTTACGGGGTTAGTTTATAGGCAGTACTTCCGGAGGAAAAATGAAATTCGCTTCCTTTCTAAATTCTAAATTCAGTTTACATCGCCATCAATATCTGAAGCAATTTGTTCAATTTTTGGAGGGCACTTTTCTTGCATAGGAAAGGACTTTCAATTTTTTTTTTCGGAAAATGCGTTCATTGCACAATTAATGCTTTGCAAAGAAAGACTTTTCAAGGAACGAAATTACGTTTAATATCCCTGGTCTTGCTTTAAATAAAGACGTCTTTCTACGTGTTTATTTGGCCTCATCTAAACACAACACTTGATCGATGAGAGCGCGCATACTATCTTAAATATCATAAATAAATATTGGTCATATAAGGAAAACCACTGTGTAATTAACAACAGCCTTATTCCGAGGAAAGCAAGATTTTCTCCAAAAAATTGTAAATTTCTAGTTTTTTGTACTCCTTGGCTACTATGGGTGAAATATACTCCATTAACTGGGGTTGCGTACTTCAAAGCGTGTTAAGCCATCTAAGAATCGACTTCCTCTTACCTGACAATCTCCTCCCCATCATTAACATGCATTATAGTGTACGTGTCACACTGAGGGTAACATTCAAGTTGTCTCTTGATCAGGAAAATTAATCGAATTCTTTAACGACTAGTGAATAATACAGACAGCATTAACAAAATCGGCGGACTGTATAAATTACAGCTCGTCTAACTTCCCCGATCTTCCAAATATAAACAAGTGGGTTCAGGGAGGAATTGAGAAAAACTACTGTTGTTAAAGTTATCAACCATACTGCAAAGCTGGGGTCAGGTCCGCTTATAACTCTTACAGTAATAAAGGACGAAAACGGCAGATAAAACGATACCACTAAAAGGGAAATCCCCATCAATTTATAAACTGCCTTTTTATATCTAAGCATGTGTCCTGTTTGTTGTCCAAAATCAATTATCTGCCGCGCTCGCCGACGTCGCATAGTAACGAAAATCATCGAGTAGCAGAAAATTGTGGCAACAAGGCAAATTACTACAATCAAAGTCATGATGGCCAAAAAAACATCGAATTTCCAAAAATGCAATGTGCCAATTGATAAAACGAGCAACCAGGAAAAGACTAAGGTTCTACGAACTCGGGGCACTGTCACAAAGTGTCTGTACCTCAACCCCAATTGCAAAGCGAGGAATCTGTCCACACTTATCCATGTTAATGTGCAAAGCGAAATGACAGTAAAGACAGCGCCAGAAACGTTGGTTACATTTTCAGATATTTCACACAGGCTATGATTGTTTTCTAGGATTACAAATAGATAAACAACAAAACTTGGCTGCGCAATAAGGCCAACACAGAGATCTGTGGACGCCAAGGAACGAAACAAAAGCTTCGATGGAGGATGAAGACGAGAGTCCTTTTGAAGGGCAACCAAGATCAGAAGATTTCCTAAGGTGGCGCTTCCACTTAAAATCACGTTCAAAACAACAAGAAAATGTCCAACCCAAGTAGCTTGTATGTCATCAGGGCTATGAGAAAATGAAGAACACCAGCTGTGGTCCATTTTATAAACTATTGCGTGCTCCATTTGGGGCTGGTGGAGAAGGTTTGGTAGCTTGGAGAGCAAAATCTCGGTTGATGTTATAGAGCCATGTAAAATATTGTGAGCTGTCAAATGCGGAAGATCGGTGATTTATATCTATCATAAAAAATCCATTTTCGTAAAAATCTGATAAAATATTAGAGGGGCACTATTGGGCTAATGGGTAACTATTACAGAGCCAAGAATTATAGGCCGATATGGAATGTGAGAGTAACGATACTGATCGACGAAAAGGTCGCCAGAATCAGTCGGACCACTGTTGCCACCAGATTGACGCAAGATGCAGATGACGCGACCATTAAACCTTTTTTCCTCCTCTTTTAACATCTGATTAATTACTACCACTGCACTAAATTGATTTTTACTTGAGGGAAAGAGAGCAGGCAACTGATATACCATTTTAATTCCCATTATATTCGTTAAAATCTGATAAAGCACTTCAGGAACCCTAACCATCAGATGGGGGAACAAGAACAGCACTAGATATCCTGAATCTCTCGGCTGGACATATATTTTCTTCTTTTTTAACCATTTCCTTCCCCTTCCTCTCCTCTCCTTTTTTTTATTTCCCCTTTATCTCGTTTCTTTCCTGCTGTTAACTTTTCGGTCAATTCTCCATCATTCATGGATTGTCTCTGCTCATCACGTGACTGAACGAATGACGATATTTGAATAAAGCATACAGCTCACGAAATACTTTAGATGCTATTTTACTCTTATTAGTGACCAAAAGGAATTTCTTCTTGCCATACCAATACATTTTCAAATAGAAAAGTGACCAGAAGAATGATTCATATCAACCAGGGAATGGTGTTTGATTAACACCAAATCCTTAGCGCTAAAATGAAAAATAATGTATTGTAGACAGTGAGGACTACAGCTTTCTAGGATCTCAGCTTTATGGAGTGAAATATTTAAAAGAGTCTTTCGGGGGAAATAAAAAATGTATGCCATTGATAAGTTCAATTTGTACCTCCGACTAAAATTTCAAATAATCTCTGGATCTAACTGGTTGAATTGTGCACCTTTCATTGAGCAGGGTCTCATGGGGTTTAAAAAATTTTAACCGTAAATCGTAGAAAAAGTTAACCGTAACCTTTATTCTTTTAATAAAGGCTGATAGTTTCTAAAGAAACTGTTTGGGGCTGCGTCGGTGGGGGTAACGAAATAATTTGAATATATCAACAAAGTTGAAATGGTAAATTGGCCACCGTTACGATTATAAAAGCTGACGTTTCGAGCGTTAGCCCTTCGTCGGAGCGAGTAGGGGAATTGTGGGTTGTGTGTGCTTTTAAAGGCAGAAAAAGGAGCTACACAACCCACAATTCCCCTATTCGCTCCGACGAAGGGCTAACGAAGGGCTAATTTACCATTTCAACTTTGTTGATATATTCAAACTTTTTTCTTTTAACAGCAACGCAAATAAGTTAATCGTTAGCCGTAAATTGGCCAAAATTTTAACCGTTAACTGTAAGAGCTATTAGGGAGCTTAAGCAACCACGACGACGAACGGAGGACGACGACCGGAAGTAGCAAGAACGTCACTGCGCAAGCGCGAACCAAGAATTCCGTCGTCGTGTTGTCGTCGACGACTTGAGAAGGACCTGTTTCACGCCGTTGTGAACTTCCGAACTTCAAAGCAGTTTTTCTCATCGAAAGGTGCGGGTTTATTGTCAGTTTTTAGACAGTCTATTGCCGGTTGGAGTTTGTATTCGCTTCTTCGTTTGATTTAAACCACTCTGTTCAGTTTTCTAAACAAATAAAATTCGAAAACCCACCAACTCATATTCCTTCCTCCGCACAACAGACAAGTCAAGCGGTGAAAGCGACCACGTAAGGTTTAAATTTATTTGAGTATATTTTATGAAAGAGTGCTGTTTATTATTATTATTGAATGAAAAGATTTAAATGGCAGTGTAATACACCTCTGCGTTCGGTCAAAAGCTGTGTATGGAACTGCCGGATTATTGCTACTTAAAATTTTTGCGTGTTGCTGTTCTTCAATCGAGACGCTTTTAACAACAAAGAATTCTTCAGATCCGTGTGTTAACATGAGCTTGAATACCTGTCAGGTTTTCCGAATCTATTTTCAAAATGTTTGATATAGATTTACAGCCCTAAAAATTATTCCGACAAAATCACACCAGAAAAAATAGTATTCTTGGGTGAAGTGCGACGACTGCTATCTGTGCCGACCACTAGCTAGCATTGATTGAATTGACAGATTTACGTCGTTTGCTCGCCAAAGGAAGGAGCATCAAAGATAGAACATATCAGGCTAAAGCATGTTGAAAATCAGACAAACCTTGTGCGAAATAGGTTTGTTTATATCAGCAACACTTAGAACTGAATTTAAATCTCAAACAACTTGCGTAAAATTTAATATTTTAAACTTTTGCGATGCGCAAATTATTGTAAATAAAGCTAAAGCTTAATAATTCCTTGGACTGTTGATGTTCAAGAATTGAATAACCTACTCTCGAACTTTCGATATATATGTGGAAATTTGATCCATGAGTGAGAAGAAGAAGGTTTGGGACGTCTATGGACGATGTCATTTCTTAAACTGACGAAGCGAGAATAAACAAGATTTCAGACGTCGTCGTCCTTGAGCAACTTCACTGCTTAAGTTTCATTTTCCCGCTAAAAACGACGTCCTCGTTCCAGACCCTCCGCGATTACTTGACGTCGTCGTCTTCCCTTTCGTCGCGGTTGCTTAAGCTCCCTATTGCCCCATTGAGACCTCGTCATTCCGCAGCTTTGCCTGAGTCGGAAAAAAAATACAAGTCGAAAGAATTTCTTTGTTCGTGAAAGGGGAATCATGATTTCGGATAGAAACTCCTTTTCTTTTTCTGTTAAGTATCAAAGCCAACAGCTTTAATCCAAAACAAAATTTGCATAGTTTTTCATAATTTGCTTCGTATTTAAAAGGCACATCACCAGTCTCAAAATGAAAATGGATTGAAATTGAAAGATTTTCAGTAAGTGTTTGTTATTGAGTTGAATATAATCCGTACTTTTCTATCCTGTGCCTACTTCAACTACACCTACAACTTAAAAAAAATAGGAAATTTCAAAGAATCGCTACATTTTTTTGTGGTTGTTGTTTGGCAACGTAACTAAATACAATCTGAGATATGTTTATTTGGTAGTTGCCTCCATTACAATCACTCAACTGTGTTTCAACACCGTGACGCCCCAAGGGAGAGCTTAATGAACCTTAATTGACGTTAATTGGTCATTCAAATTAGGTTTGTTCTGTTTCCCTAGTGACAAGTTCCTTGGAAACAATGAGTTTTGTGATGAGTAATCGTATAGGGGAATCCTTGTTTACAATATTTGCCTCATTAGCATAAGCAATTCAGTTTCTGATGGAGCTAAAAATAAATCATGTCTGAATATCGAAAGGTCAAAGTACGATTAACTCGGCCAATGAATACGAGCCTGATGCATTGAATACTTTTTGTGCAACACGGGTTTAAAAAGTCAAAATTTTACATAGAATGTATGAGCTCATTAGCACTTTTGCCACCCAGAAATTTTGCAGTTTTTGATGGACTATTTCTCCTTGAATATTACACCCAAAGAGCTAAAAATTTCACCATATACTGAGGTTTCCTAGCTCTTTAGCTGCCTGAAGTCAATTTGTATCTAACATGCTTCCTTCTTTACGCAAAGCCGTATGCAAATGAGCAAAAATGTAAACAATGACGTCAACATGAATCCGCCTATACGCTGCCACGAGAGAATCTGATTGTGTAAGTTGTAAGAATGCTTCATCAAAACATCAAAGCAGTGATCGAAATACATCGGGAAATAGGAAAAGCGGCTAACGTTTGAGGTCGTGATTGGCAACATTTTAATAATTTCCATCTCATTTTGCGACTAATGAAGATCTATTGGACTGAGATTCAGTTCCCCTAGCGAAAAACTCATACAATATGTAACCAAATACTTCTAGCTGTTATAGCAACGATCACCATAGAAACAACACAGTTCCTCTGAATCCGTGCAGTAGAAAGGAAACGGCTTTTTTACTGATTGGTCCATCTTCTGTTCAAAGCAGTTTTCGGGTTTTGTTGCGTAAGTTTATCTGAAAACATTTGTCATGTTTATAGCGACGGTAGCATTTTTTTTTGGAGTAATTACATTCCGTTGGCCAGGAAACAAATATGATTTGTAAAAACAATAACCTTATGAATTAGCTTATAGCTGGACACCTCGGCATTATGTGGCTATCAGTGTCGCTCCGACGAGGGGCTAACGCTCGAAACGTCAGCTTTTGTAATCGTTATGGTGGCCAATTTACCATTTCAACTTTGTTGATATATCCAAATTATTTCGTTACCCCCACCGACGCAGCCCCAAACAGTTTCTTTAGAAAGTAACAGCCTTTATTTATCAGTGTTGCTGTTTGCCGGAGTGAGCTTTCAGCTGCAAAGATGACTTTGTGAAATTAGAGAGAGAGGTGGACTGCTTTTTTCTGGAAGTGAAAACTTTTTTTATAACAACTGTGGTAAGCTTTGGATGTGTGTTTACGTGCTGTCTTAATGATAGGTTCCTGCGAGCAAACTTAAAAGACTAATTAAAATCTTGTCTTTTTTTTCATGATGATTCAATGATTATGATTATATAACTTCGACTCCCTACCATCAATTAAACTGTCGAATTTCCTTTTGGATTATGATGTAAACTTGACTGAATCTACACATATTCACCAAAAAATTCTTGAATTCAGGAGTATCCACTGATTTTAAACGAGAGCACTGCTCCAAAGCTTTAGAAAAACGTTTTACGGAAATTCACATAAGCAAAGAGCGTTCAAACGTCACAATTTTAGGGCTCTGACTCTTTTTTAAACATTTCATCATCATCATCATTTTTTATGATTGTTATTACATAAAACACAAATTTAAAGTCGGACTTGCCCGCATATAGCTATGCTAGTCTAGGCGGGCCATTTCATTAGAGGTAAAAAATAATTTCCAGATTTTCATCAAGACAGTCATTAATTGTGTATTATCTGTGTTGATTGGCTGTTTCTCGCAGTGGGAACACTCAATTTATGATTACACATTTACTGGCTAGGAAATGCTAGTTGCCTTCAAAGTACTACTTTTCATCCTAAACCTGAAACCTGTTATCTCTTCGTTCATAAATGGCTAGAAGGAGACTTGTTAATTTTAAATTTTTGTTTTCTGATTGCTCTATGTTTACTTTTGCTCTTGAAGTTTTACTTGATAAACTCTGGAAAACAAGCAAGCTCTTCAAGTTTCTTCTGGACCATCTCTCGGTGCAGCGGTACCAGTCAATCATTTCATGGGAGGGAGCCGATGGAGAATTCGTGATCGGTCGGCCGGACCCGAAGTGGCTCTTTTGTGGGGAGAAAGGAATTGCAGACCGAACATAACGTATCAAAAGTTCAGCCGTGCAATGCGCTATTACTACCATAAGAAAGTACTGACCAAAATTCGCGGACGAAAGTACGCCTACAAGTTCAATTTTAAAGAGCTGGAGAAACAGTACGGCTACTACAGAAGTAAACCGTATTCTGCTTCCAAGACTCACATTGACACCTATGCGGTTCCCACCAGTTATGACGCCTGATACTATCCAGACGTCATAAACAATTTTCAGTTCCCGCCTCAATGGTGTTCCTCAGTAACAGCAGTCACAGTTTTCCCGCCACGATGGAGCTCGCAAGTAATGGCAGGTACAAGATTCTGGCTAATGTTCATGGTGTCCAGTTCTTGAAAAACGACGGATGTCTTCAAAATGTAGGGAAGTAGGATAATCTGAAGCATTTTCTGAAAACTTACCCTCTACTGGTAAAAGAAATTTTAACAGACGCGGAAGGCTTTTGAGCTACAAACTCTTCAACAATTCATGTTGAGACTCTGTCAGGAGATTATTTGTTCATCGAATGGTCATTGCTGGCCTCAACTTGGAACATAGCTCTATTTGTTTTTATACTTTCTTGAGTGATGATACATCTAAAAAGTTACTATAGTTTAATGATAGAATAGTATTTAAACACTATTGGTTTCACGAAACACCAAAAATAAACTAAAGTAATGTTGAGATCCTTTGGAACGGCTCGAAACATAAAATAATCTCGAGATCAATAACACAATAACAAATACAAGATTAATTACCATATATTGACTGTGTATTTTGCTGAAATTATTGGGACGACATGGAAAGAGTTCTTTCGCACTTTTACCCGAAATCGCCTCAGCTCTTACTTTTGTGTTACTTAATTATGGCAACAAAAACAGCCCGGTTCTCTTGGTGGCCGAGGTACTTTACTCAATAAGAAAAGTTGTGAATGACTCGCCCGTTGACGTTTTTCTAGTAAAATCTCGTATATTCCTGTCGATTCATCTTCTTCTGCAGAGGATAAATACGCCGACGTCTGTCGCTTAAACGCTCTCTCCACCTTCGGTCTTTCAGTTGACGAAAATGGCTCGCACTGTCTTCTAGTCCGTGGAATTTTCCCGAAATGTCTTGACGCGTGGTCGTCTGTGCAATCACTACAGGAGTATGCGCAATCAGAGCGAGGAAATGGGCTCTGACTGGCATAATTACGAGAGCTGCATAAATGTGCCGCACGGTAACTGAAACTGTTTTCATTCTGTGCCTCCACCATTACTGTAAATGATATAAAAACAGGTTATAAAGTATATTAAGTTAAAATAGTAACTTTCGGTGCACGGGGTGGGGGGAATGCTCGTGAAGTACAACTGGACTTATAGCTGGAAGTGTGTTTGGATATTAAATAACATAACTTGTTTTATTAATTTGGTTGCAAGAGATGACTTTAGACTTTTAGATAAGAGAAGTAAAGATAAAGGATACATTAACCATTCAATTGTGTCCATGTTCAGAGTGCAACATCAGTAGACTAATTTCATTTTAATAAATCACGGCAAGAAACCAGCTTTAACGAACTTGATCTGAAATTTGCTCTCAATAATCTGTAAAAATTATTTTGATCAGCTTTGTTGAAAACTTTGATTAGTAATTTAACCTCCTACTGCATTTAATGCAATAAGTGCATCGGTAAATTTGTTTAAACCTACCAGAGTTAGGCGAATGTTTGCCGGTGGGGACGGTTCATCAGGAGAGGCACTGGACGCCACTAAATGAAGGGTCGTGACAGATGACTCCACAGGTGTAACGACAACAGTTTTCAAGTGATTGCTCTTCATCTCGGTACTGATCATGACTGACTGACTGAATGCTTCTTAATCCGAGCGGATGAGCTTCCATTTTATATCATTGGTTACCCGGCAGATATCGGCAATGTTTCTCTTTTTGCGACCGACAAACGCGAAGCGGTTGTTTCAAAGGATTTTTAAAGCATCTCAGCTAAAATAATTGCACGCTCGGAATTGATGACAAATTGTTAAGAACCGGGCGCGAATTAATTATTTTCTAAGCTTTCTAAATTCGCTGATGATTAATGAGATTTCTATGTCCATTGTATAAACCTCTGAGTAGCTAGAAATGGCCACATTCACTTGAAGATTTTGGGGCCTCTGAAACATAGCCACCATCCTAAGATTAACAAACTTCATAACTTAAGTCGTAGGAGCTCGGATAAAAGGCTTCGATCCATTTGAAGCGGGCCGTGAGAACGATAAGTGATGCGCGGACAAAGTGTGTTAGGATGCTCGCGAGTGCCGGCACTTGCGGCATATTTTATCCCATAAGGATAAGAATACCTGGCAAGAGTTTAGAAAACTCCATAAGAAGGTGTTTTTGATAAATGAATGTCTTTCCATTGCCAGTTACCACCCTTCTTGATAATGTTCACAAATTTAGTTTAGAACGTGGTTTTGTTAAACGCCAGCTCTGCTTTGTTTGAATAACCGGCCCCCTGTCTTTAAGCCGTCCAACGGCGAAAGAGGACTGGGAGCAATATAATCAACCTAATTAACCTATTATGGTCGTGTATATAAAAATTAATCTAACCAATTAATTAACCTTGATTTAAAATCAACCTACCGTATTTCTTCACCTATAAGCCGAGCGATTTTTTCAGTTTTCGACCCAAAATTTTGGGAGATTTTTCACGGAGAACGGGGTTCGGCTTATAGCCGAGGGTTTTACATTTTAAAAATATACAGTTGCTGAATAACTTTACCCCCCCGGCTTGTAGTCAAGTTAGCAATGAAGCAGAAGTAATAAAACACAACAAAAATAACTTCTGAATATTGGTTATTCACTTTTATGAAATTGGTGGCTCCTAAAGGAGCCGTTTGACGGATACGTGCAAGGGCTTTCAACCCAATGGTTTACTCGCCATCCGTTTCGTTTTCGCTGTCTGTGTCGAACTCGTTCTCTTCTATGTATTCATCATCTACTTCTGGGGTTTCCTCAGAGTAGACCACGTCGTCCTCTGTTCCGTCCAAGGCATTGGAAATACCGCAGGTCTTGAAGGATTTGACAACCATCTCTTCGGGTATCTCTGCCCATGCTTCCTTGATCCACCTGAGGACAAGATTTCTGCTTGGCGCCTTCTTCTTCCCAGCTGGGGTAAACTCAAATGGCCCAGATGTCATCCACGCCAAGTACTTTCGGCGCACATTATCTTTAAATGGCTTGTTTAGGCACTTATCCAAGGGCTGTACAACCGGGGTTAGGCCACCAGGGATAACTGCGACGTCAATGTTTCGCTGCTTCAGGTCATCTTTCACGGAATCGGTCAAGTGAGCTCGGAATGAGTCCCACACCAAAAGGGAACGCTCGGCACGGGGCAAACTCTGTCGAATCCATTCTCGGATGCCCTGTTCATCCATCCACCCTTTCTTATGGAAGGAAACACGAAGAGGATGCGGCACAACCAGATCTCTCGGTGTACGGACGCCTTTGAAGATGACTTTCGGTGGCACCTTTGCTCCATCGGCAGCAACAGCAAGAACGACGGTGAAGCTCCGCTTTTCCGCTCCGCAAGATTTTACTGGCACTGTTCGGCTTCCACTGAATTCCAGTGTTCGGTTCGATGGCAGCTCAAAACGCATGGGTGTCTCATCCATGTTGTAGATGCGGGATAAAGGGTAGTCGGCGCGTCTTCTTGCTGCAATGACGAAGCGATGAAAGCACACAATGTTCTCTTCGAGATCGGCGGGCAATCGCTGGGCCAGAGTTGTTTTGGTTCGCATGCTGACCGAGTGGCGTCGTTTCCATTTCTCGTACCATCCACGGGAAGCTTTGAAAGCAGGATCATCGGAGAGCTCTTTAGCTTTAAGGCGAAGGATCAATCCACTCACCGCAATACCTACGAAAAATAAAATAACAATCTTATTTTGCTGCGAGATAACCGTAGATTCGTGACTGCAGCACTCTTTTCGTGACATGTTATGAAATTGTCATGACAACAACATATTTCTGACCAATCAAAGTCTCTGTTTCCCACGCACTGAAAGACGATATCATTCAACTCTTCAAAAACTCTTAAAATTTTAGACAGAAAAGTAAATACCAACCTTGTTCTCTTTGCTGTGAAAACCACTCCATCACTTGCTGGTCTAGTTCGGGATATTTCGGAGTGAAACGGCCCATCGTCGCACGTTTTGCAGACATCTTCAGCTCTCCGGAAAGAATAGTCGCCTGGTCTCTTCTCCAGCGTCGTACCATGGACTCGCTTAGTCCATATTCTCGAGCGATTTCCGAGTTGTTTTCTACCGCTTCAGCTTCCGCGATAACTTTTATCTTGAAAGCCATACTATACGAGGAACGGCGTGCTTTAGGCATGATGATAAAAAGTGACAGCGACGAAAGGTATACTCGATAGATTGATACTTTGAAACGTTTAACTGAGATTATTATTGTTGTTGTGGTTAATCTGTTGTCGCGTGGTAGTATTTATACAGTTCGTTGGATCAATTGATATTCATATCTCTTGATTGGTTCGCTTTTTTTCTTTTGTGTTTATTGTAATTCATTAGGTTTTGTGTTTAGTGAGTCAATTTCTTATGTTTTCCGTGAGGTTCGCTTGCTCAAATGGCCAGTTACAATCAATAATTTCGCTCTCGGCTTATAGCCGATGGTTTTACCTTTTTTTTTGGGCAGCTTGAGTGTAGCGTAAAGACCCTGAAAGTCAGGGTCTCGGCTTATAGCCGAGATCGGCTTATAGGTGAAGAAATACGGTAATTGACTTAATTAATCTAATACGGTGGAATATTTAAAAATTAACCCAATTAATTAAAAATTAATTAAAATATTATTCATCTATAAATTCAACTAAGCGTATGAGGTTTTGTGTTTTAGAAAATGTTTAAATAAGCTTTTGCTTGAGATTGCACGCGTATGACAACAGCGACTATATCAGGAGAAGACGCAGCCGCGTAAATCGTAGCGTCATCAGCATACATGTGAATATCACCATCACAATCCCCAACTATGTCAGGCAAATCGTTGCAAAACAACGAAAACAAGGTGGGACACAAAACGGATCCCTGCGACACGCCAAACTTCACAGGTAGAATTTCGGAGTGAAAACCATTTACGACTGTGGCTTGAGAGCGGTCAGCTAACTAATCTTTGATCCAGCACCATAGATCACCAGCAACACCAACTGCTTGCAACTTTTTCAAGAGGACATGATGAGAGATGGAATCGAAGGCCTTGCGGATGTCAACGAAGACGATGCCAACCACTAGATTTTTATCCAGTGCACGTCTCCAGTCCTCGAACAATTTTACCAACAACAATTCGGTCGAGTGGCCCTTTTTGTAAGTCCACTGGTGAGAGTGGTTGAGATTATGCTCAGAAATATGAGCATAAAATTGTGGTGGCAACAGCCTGTTCAATTAGGTTTCCTGGGACGCATAGTAGGTAAATTGGTCGATAGTTTTGTTTGTCAGTTTCATCGTCTTTCTTGAAGAGGGCAGAGACGTTAGCGTTTTTCCATGAGGCAGGGACTGACTTTCTTGCAACACTTTGCTTATAAAGAGACAGTAATGATGGGATCCGCTCCAGTTCCTGCGTGTTTAAGTAGTTTTGGGGAAACATTATCCGGTCCACTGGCTTTGTTTGTTTTCATCTTTTTAATGTTATTAGCAACATTGTCATATGATATGCAAATATTCGTTATGTAGGGAGTAACGTGGCAGAAGTAAATATTACTACTCTCCTGATTACAAACATGAAGATCGTTTGCCAACTTTTAACCAACAGTAGAGAAGTACTCATTAAGAATCTGCGCTTTCTTGTAATCAGATGTTTTGATTTCCCCATCTGATGACCTAATACCAAGTATGGGCTGCTGCACAGAGCCGTAAGTAGCTTTTTTTGACAAACTTCCAGTACGACTTGCAATCTTTTACTTCGTCAAAAAGATCGTTGTAGAACTTGCATTTAACAACTCTGACATCATGCGTAACCCTATTTCTTAATGAGCGATACTTAGCCCGCAGTTCTTGATTTTTGGATTGTTTTGCTTTAAGAAGAGTGTTAAAGCGTAAGTTCATCATATGGCGTATCCGTGGAGTAACCCAGGGTAAAGACTGACTTCTGACTTTGATCTCGCGCAAGGGCGCGTGCCTGTCACATATCTGACCGTAAATGTGCGTCCACGCCCAATAACAATCATCCAGGTCGTCGAATACCTCGCATACAGACCAAGGGGCCTCAGCGATATCCGTTGAAAATTTGGCTTGGTCAAAGTTTTTGTAAGAACGAGCCATAGGAGGGGGTCGCTTGATCCTTGTTTAGACTGATGAATGGACAAGCATGTGGTCCAAGATTCCAAGCTCGATTGTTCTGGTGTTTTTTTTATCAGGTTACGCTTGCTGCTTATTACCAGGTCAATCAGAGTAGACGTATCACTTGTTACCCTTGTCACCCTAGTTGGTTTATCATTGTTAACCGTGTAGTCAAAGTGAGATGACAAATCCTGTAATTTTTGGCCACAAGTGGAGGAAATTGAACCGTCAGTAAGACAAGTACTATCGCAGTTTAAGTCGCCAATGATAACTACATTGCGGAGTTTAATCCAGAGTTTCTCGAGTGTGACCTTACATCTATCAAAGAATAGAGAATCTGAAGGTGGTCTATAAACAGTTCCTACGATGAATACGGACGAGTTTCAGAATCTTAAGCCATATAGCCTCAGTGTACTTCAATTCCAAGGAGCTTAGCCAGTGGCGGATCCAGGGGGAGGGTCCGGGGGATCCGGACCCCCCCCCCCTATCAGACCTGACGCTTACAACTTTGAGACTGAAATTCTTACATACGCAGGATCGTATATCACTTTTTAACTGGCTGATTTTTTAAATTAATGAATCTATGTAAACGGTAAGCGGCCAAGGAATTATATCGTGCAACCGCGACTGGTGGGAGGGGGTGTGGGGAGTGTGGAGAGTGTGGAGGAGAAGTAATTTGCCTCAAAAGAGTCCAACAGTCCTTTCTGAACCAAAGTTTGGACCCCCCTATCAAAAATTCCTGGATCCGCCCTTGTTAGCCTAGTTGAGCATATATGATTGGCGTTATAGAATAAACATCCACCGCCGATGGTGTTAGTGTCTCTGTCCCTTCGGATAATCTTGTAGTTATTAATCTCGAGTTGACGATTGGAAATTTTCCGATCCAAGTGAGTTTCAGTAATCGCAAGAATGTCAAAACGGCAGATGTGCAGCAATATTTTTATCTCGTCGACCTTATCCCTAAGGCTGTGGATGTTATTGTGTGCTACACTCGGGTTTAATCCCAGGTGAACAGACCTTGCGAAGTCCTGCAGATAATCTCCCTTTTGGTCAATCACGCCTTGTCATTCGGGGTTGGTTTCAACATCGCCCGAAAGAAGTAGAAGCTGTTTGGTCGCCATCGTATTAGAGCAATATAAAATTCGGCTGTTAGAGAATTTATGCTTGCACTTGCTATTGTTTAAGATGGCAAAATGATGGAACAATGAATTAGCAGGTTTAAACAATGCAGGCTTAAGGAATGCAGGGCGCATTACCATATCATCTACCAAAATGCAAATTTCAACCTCAACGTTTCTCAAACACCAGCAGTGACGAGAGCTGAGTTCTTCTAAATAGTCCATTTTACAGTTGTGTGCTTGGTTACCAAGCCTTTGAATGGGAGTGAGGCTAGGGTTGACCTTATTATCATACAAACCTTGCTGCCTTTCAAATGTAATTCACTCTGTTATCATGCCAAGTATCTACAGGTCTCTATCACAACAAGGTCACCTTCAGCCTCACTCTGAATCAAAGGCTTGGCAACTAAGTGCACAACTGTAAAATGGCCTATTATTAAATGAGGAAATTCAACATGGTGGCATTTTGGCAGTAAATTAGAGACAACCTTTCCCTTACTGATTTACTGATTAACTTTAAGAAGGTGACCACGACGGGATGACAAGATTGATTTTAATCATGTTATGTACAGTTGAAAGGAACTCACCAGTGTGCAGACAAGCGGTTTTTTTTGTTGTCCTTGTTGCAAAGGAACATTTTTACAATCATCCCGACTATTTAGGAATTGATTTAAAGTATGAGCCAAATTTTGACAGTTCTCATCCTTATGGCAACACCCGTTATTGCGTATGTTCTTTAAAGTAGAAATGGAAAGCAAAAAAACTGCGCTCCGCAAAAACTCAAATAATTAACCAATTTCGGCCTTTTTATTAACGATTCTATTATGCGACTTTATTATAACAGGTGAGGAAAAAAAATCCATCCCTCGTTAAATGAAATAAAAAAATCTGACTCGTTGCCAATACAGACAAGTAGTATTTTCTTGATAAAGATGTCAGGCTTCAATTTTGTGTAGATAGAGGCCAGCAGCGTCTGACCGTCGTCTTTACAGTTTGTCTTACTTCCTTGATCTTCCAGCAATAAATAAACGGGTTCAACGATGAGTTGAGAAAAACCAAACATGCAGCGAGGCCTTGTGCACGCACTAAAGAGAGACTGTTTCCGTGAATCGATCTGACAACTAAGACAACCATAAATGGAAGATAAAAAGATATTATTGCAAGCGAAACCCACATTGAATAAGTAACTGTTTTTTGGTACATCTGCAGGCGGCCTGAATTGACATTGTTCAAGTGTCTCTCTTCGTGAACCCGAGCTTGACGACGACGCATAGTAACCACGATTTTCATGTAGCAAATTGTCAAGGACAGAATACATAAGAGTGTGTTTATGGGCAAAGCAATCAAGAAACCATCTATGTTCAAGTAGTATAGCAAGCCAAGTGACGAATACACCAGCCACGAGAGAGCTATAACTCCACGAACTCGTGTAACAGTCAGAACTTGTCTGTACCTCAGCCCTAAGTGCAGAGCGAGAAGTCTATCCACACTTATTGCGGTCAGATTGGAAAGAGATATACCGCAAAGTACCGCGCCACTGGCGTGTAGCATACCTTCCGTTATTTCACATATGCGCATACGATTTGTCGCCACCGAAAATAGAAATATTCCAAAGCAAGGTTGAGTTATAAGACCGACGCAAAGATCAGTTGATGCTAGAGAGCGAAATAACATTCTTGATGTTGGAAAAAGGTGAGATTCCGACTGAAGAGCCACTAAGATCAGTGCGTTTCCCACGATTGCCATTAAAAAAAGAACAACATCGAAAGCAATGATGAAAAAAATTATCCAAGCCGATCTGAGGTTGAAGAACATGTTAGCGTACGCAGTGCATTCGGTGACCTCCTGAAACTGGAGACTTAAGCTACTGTTTTCCATTTGGAAGTGAATTAGAACATTCAGTTTCACTTTATGGATGGCAATCGTACGACGCATTACACAAAATATTAGTTTGATGCGATCTTGGAAAGTTGACAATTCTTGGCATGAATACAAAAGTTGTTTTAGAATGGCGGATATTAAACACCAAGATATTTATTTTGAGATGAGATATAGACCCTCATAATGGCAAGTTATAAGAATCGCATTCAGTTTTCATTTCCGTTAGGCCCTGGAGTCAAATTGAAAATTAATTTCTTCTCTTAATGATCTTGTTACGGGCTTAAAATAGAAAACTAACACTAGATATGCTCAGGATTCTTTTTTGGCCTAAAATCCGAAGGTTAAGTGTTTATTTAACCATAGATTTACACTTAATTTTTTTTTTTACATAACAATCAACAGAATCTTTCAAAACATTTTCATCTCAATAGCATCGAGGGTAATGCAGCTAGCAGTTATGTTTCTTAATTGGAGCCTCATTGGAGTTGCCGAGGTCTTTGAAGTGGCCGCCGGATTGACACTGATAAAGGATTTTTTTTGTACCCACAAAAAGCAGCCATTAAGTGCGACACGCTCCTCAATGGCAAATATTCAGCCAAAGAAAATATGAAATAGGGGATATTTACCTTTAGTGAATCCAAATTGATTCTCATTTGCGCTTTTCTCGGAATGGGAAAATCGGCGCCATGAACTTCGTCGAACTTTCCTACAATTCTATTCTGAGCTAACTTTGTTTATATTGAATGAAATACGTTATAAGAGCTTTTAATTTGCTTTCTGGACTGACAGAGTTTTGCACCTGTTAAATACAACGGGTTGCACACGAGTAAGGATTTAACGTCAACATCTCTTCTGTTTTTTTGCCATCGTGGTATTCGTATTCTTAACGCTAGGCGATACAAAAGTTCTTCTCGATTATATCAAGAACTCTCAAACTAAAACTTAGGTATTTCTGCCTGGATTAAAGCTTTTATTATCGATGTATTCTTAAAATAACAATAAAACAGAAACTCGCACGCATGATACAACGTCACGAGGTGATACGGCCTTCTTTTACATTTATAATTCACGTATTATTTGAGAAATTAATATCTATATCTTATTAACCAAGCGCGAGGGCCGTACTGGGAGAATATCGGCCCGAGGTCTTGACAGTACGGACCGAGCGCAGCGAGGTCCGTACAAAAAAGACCGAGGGCCGATATTCTTCCAGTGCGGTCCCAAGAAAGCTTGGTTTATAAGAGATTTATTATACGACTGAAGTTCAAAGGGACACAAGTGCGATATCATTCGGGACCATTCGGGACAGTGCCCGGTCCAATACTTAGAGAATATTGGACCGGAAATAGAGCATTTTGATTGGTTGATTTTAGTTATTGGCCCTCTGACTGCCCGAAACGTGTAATAAAAGCGACTTACAATGATGATTTAGTTAGCACTAAAAGGCATAACAAATCTTACATTGGCATTACTCACATCTCTGTAGCTTTCATTTTAAGTTATTGGTCATCTTTTCATCTGTTCAAGATCACAAAATATTGCCTACTTTAAAAATGGTAAAAAGTTTAACAACACACTGGAACAAAGCACTACGTGCGCTAATCAGAGAGTGCTAGTAGTCTTCCAACAATACTCGTTACTACTCTCAAAGAACGAAATAGCGATACTACTCACTAGCTTTCTTTTTTAACTTACGTCATGTTGCTCCAGATACTTGGTCATAAGAGCTGTGATATTTTACTTAAAGGAAAAATGTTTGAGATAAGAACAACAATCAAAAATTAAGTTCGTACCTCACAATACCTTGCTGAAACTAACAACTCATTAAGCCGAAAATTCCAATTGCAATCGAACCTGACGATCGTAATATCCTCATTGAAGACAGAAGTAGAGACCTGACTATCAAATTACCGCATCAAAAAAAATAATATAAAAGTTATTACATTCCTTGACTACTATTGATGAAACATAATCAATTCTTCAATACAGGACGACTGGCTCGTTACATTAAAGCAAACAATTTGAGCAATTGGTCACTCTAACCCTAGCCTTTGCCCCTTCATGCCATCGTTAGTGAAAGCTAGAAGCAAAATGTAAAAAGTGCGCGAACTGTAACAATCACGGCTCGTCTCACTTCCCCGATCTTCCAAATGTAAACAAGTGGGTTCAGGGAGGAATTGAGAAAAACTACTGTTGTTAAAGTTATCAACCCTACTCCATAGCTGAAGTCGGGTGGGTTTATAACTCTAACAATAATAAAGCACGAAAACGGCAGATAAAACGATACCATCAAAAGGGAAATCCCCATCAATTTATAAACTGTCCTTTTATATCTAAGCATTTGTCCTGTTTGTTGTCCAAAATCAATTATCTGCCGCGCTCGTCGACGTCGCATAGTAACAAATATCGTCGAGTAACAGGAAGTTGTAGCTACCAGGCAAAGTACTGCAATCAAAGTTGTGTTGGCCAAATAGACATTGAATTTCCAAATGTACAATGTGCCAATCGGTAAAACTAGCAACCAGGAAAAGACTAAGATTCTACGAACTCGGGCCACTGTTACAAAGTTTCTGTATCTCAACCCCAACTGCAAAGCGAGGAATCTGTCCACACTTATCCATGTTAATGTGCAAAGCGAAATTAGAGTAAAGCCAGCGCCAGAGATGATGGTTACACCTTCCGATATTTGACATAGGCTCAATTTGTTTTTAAGGATAAAAGTAAGATAAACAACAAAACTTGGCTGCGCAATAAGGCCAACACACAGATCTGTCGACGCCAAGGAACGAAACAAAAGCTTAGATGGTGGATGAAGACGAGAATCCTTTTGAAGTGCAACCAAGATGAGCAGATTTCCTAAGATTGCGCTTCCACTGAAAATCACATTTACAACAATGAAAAAATAAAAAAACCCAAGAAGGTTCTGAGTCTTCGAGGATATCGATAAACCAAAAACACCTGAAGTTCAATCGATTAATGTTTGCATCTTCCATCAAAAAGTCGTGAGGGAGGAGTGCCTTCTTGAATCTTTCACTACCAAGATATTATAGGGCAATGTGAAATAATTTGAGAGCCTGACAAATGTGATTTGAAGAAAAAAAGCACCAAATCGACGCAAGATAAAGATAACGATTTGTAATCATGGCGTAAAGCTTATTTCCCGTGAATAAATGGTATTTTCCTCTCCTCTATTAATATCTGATTAAATACTGCTGACGCACTAATGGGTTGTCAACCAGAGGGAATTTGTTTTTTGCTTGAGGCCAAATTTGAGGTAAATTTGAGGGGACAACAAAAGGTCATCAATGTACCATCTCCTGTAATTCTCGTTAAAATCTGATAAACCTCCACAGGAGAACTAACTATTCGACTGAAGTATGAAACTAAGGCACAAGAACAGCATTCTTCACCCAATCTTTCTCCTTGACGCAAATTTTGCTATGTCTCAGCCATCCCTTTCTCCTCCATTCTCCCCTTCTTCACTCTATGAAATTTTCTATTGAATCTCAGCCTCCGCAAACGGTTTCTTTGCCAATCACTAGATTGCGTAAATGGAGACATTAATATATAATACTAATAATATATATTTTTTTCTATTTGAACTACTTTACCCTTCGATGGTGGCGAAAAAGGAATTTTTCCTAACATGAACAATACCTTTTCAAGCAAAATGTTAATGAGATGAGAGAAAAATATCAAGTTGGGGATAATGTTTGATATACCGTCAAAGAAGTAAGTAATGTATTGCAGGCATTGAAAAGAATTAATATTTACATTTTGGAATTGAAAGGGTAAATGACCTTTTAATTAGCATTGAACCCAGCTCCGTGGAGTTAAGTTAAAAATAGTGCATCTAGGGAAAAATAAAATAAAATTCATTTTGTGTAAAAGACCTTTTACGTGTTTATATTGCCTCATCTAAGGGCACCTATCGACCGGTCACAGAGCATGCATACTATCTTAGATATCGATATTGTCTTAGGCTGATCAGTTATTTAGTGGCCTTGCACGAAATTAAGATATTTTACAGGGGTAGGGGTATGTATTAGAAAGCTGCATAAGAACAAAACTGTGATAAACTAATGACAGACGTAGTCTCGAGAGATCGTGGTCTCTTGGAAAAATGATCCATTTTTAGTTGTTTCGCTCTAAATTGGATTCCTGATCTTCTAGATATAAACAAGTTGGTTCAGGGAGGAATTGGGAAAAACTACTGAAGTCATGGCTACCAACCATAATGCATTAGCGCTTTCTGGTCCGTTTATATGTCTTACAGCTGTAGCGTAAGAAAATGGTAGATAAAACAATATCATCAAAAGCGAGATCCCGGCATAGCAATTTATAGACTGCCTTTTTATACCTGAACATGTGTCCAGTTTATCTTCCCATTTTAGCAATCTGCCGCGCGCGTCGATGACGTATAGTCACGAAAATCATCATGTATCAGGAAATTGTTAGGACTAGACATAGTACTACGGTGAAAGTCAGAATAGCAAAGACGAAATTATACTTCCAAAACTGAAACACGCCAATCGATAAAACTAGCACCAGCATAAAACAAAATGACAGGACGGAAAATACGTGTACTGTAAGTACCTCCTGTTGTCTCAAACTAAGCCTTAGTAAAGTTTTCTAAGGCTTTGTATGGGACAACGAGAGGTATTTACAGTGCACGCGTTTTCCGTCCTATCGTGTCGAACACGGTCCGCAGTCACCTAGTATTTGTATCTCATACCCAACTGCAAGGCGAGGAATCTGTCCATACCTATCCCAGTGAATGTGCATAGAGAAATAGAAGCGAAAAACTATACAGGAGAGGTTGGCCACGCTTTCAGATATTTTACAAAGGCTATCTTTGATTTTTAGGACAGATGAAAAAACAAAAGTGGGTCGCGCAATTAGGCCAACAAACAGATCCGACGACGCCAAGGAACGAAACAAAAGCTTAGGTGGAGGATTAAGGCGGGAATCTTTTTTTAAGGGTAACCAAGATCAGAATATTCCCTATGAATGCACTTCCACTCAAAATCACATTCACAACAATAAACAAATATTCAACTCAAGTTGGCTCTCGGTCTTTGAGGCTATCGATAAACTAAGAACACCTTTGAAGTATTTCATCAAATTTAGCGATCTCCATGGAGGGATGAGAGAAGTTCACGGGCAGTTTGAGGAACAAATTCTCTAATAACTTTTAAAGGTAAGAATGATATGGCAATTTCAAAATGTCGTGAGAGATACAAACTTTCTTTGGGGAAAGCAACTAAGTGGGTTGCCACCAGATAGAGAGTAGATATGAGATCACAGTGCAAAACCCATTTCCGCAAAATAATAAATTTTCCTTTTCTCATTAAAGGCTTCATTAAAATCTCAAAAATTATTTTAGAACAACTAACGTCCTTGCGGCCATAATAAGATGAAAAAAAAAAATTAAGCTCATACCTCACCATATATACCTTGGGGAAACTGGCAACTCATTAAGCCGAAAATTACAATTGCAATCGTATCTGACAGTCGTAATATCCTCATTGAAGACAGAAGTAGAGACCTGACTATCAAATTACCGCATCAAAAAAAAATAGTACATAAGTAATTGCATTCCTTGACTACCATTGATGAAACACAATCAATTCTTCAATACAGGACGACTGGCTCGTTACATTAAAGCAAACAATTTGAGCAATTGGACACTCTAACCTTAGCCTTTGCCACTTCATGCTATCGTTAGTGAAAGCTAGAAGCAAAATGTAAAGAGTGCACGAACTGTAACAATCACGGCTCGTCTCACTTCCCCGATCTTCCAAATATAAACAAGTGGGTTCAGGGAGGAATTGAGAAAAACTACTGTTGTTAAAGTTATCAACCCTACTCCATACCTGAAGTCGGGTCGGTTTATAACTCTTACAGTTAGAAAGCACGAAGACAGCAGATAAAACGATACCATGAAAAGGGAAATCCCCATCAATTTATAAACTGTCCTTTTATATCTAAGTCTGTGTCGTGCTTGTTGTCCAAACTTAATTATCTCCCGCGCTCGTCGACGTCGCATAGTAACAAATATCGTCGAGTAACAGAAAGTTGTAGCTACCAGGCAAAGTACTACAATCAAAGTTGTGTTGGTCAAAAAGACATTGAATTTCCAAATGTACAATGTGCCAATCGGTAAGACTAGCAACCAGGAAAAGACTAAGATTCTACGAACTCGGGCCACTGTTACAAAGTTTCTGTATCTCAACCCCAACTGAAAAGCGAGGAATCTGTCCACACTTATCCATGTTAATGTGCAAAGCGAAATGAGAGTAAAGCCAGTGCCAAAGATGATGGTTACACCTTCCGATATTTCACATAGGCTCAATTTGTTTTTAAGGATAAAAATAAGATACACAACAAAACTTGGCTGCGCAATAAGGCCAACACAAAGATCCGTCGACGCCAAGGAACGAAACAAAAGCTTAGATGGATGATGAAGACGAGAATCCTTTTGAAGGGCAACCAAGATGAGCAGATTTCCTAAGATTGCGCTTCCACTGAAAATCACATTTACAACAATGAAAAAATAGAAAACCCAAGAAGGTTCTGAGTCTTCGAGGATATCGATAAACCAAAAACACCTGAAGTTCAATCGATTAATGTTTGCATCTTCCATCAAAAAGTCGTGAGGGAGGAGTGCCTTCTTGAATCTTTCACTACCAAGATATTATAGGGCAATGTGAAATAATTTAAGAGCCTGACAAATGTGATTTGAAGAAAAAAGCACCAAATTGACGTAAGATAAGGATAACGATTTGTAATCATGACGTAAACCTTACTTCCCGTGAATAAATGGTATTTTCCTCTCCTCTATTAATATCTGATTAAATATTGCTGACGCACTAATGGGTTGTCAACCAGAGGGAATTTGTGTTTTGCTTGAGGCCAAATTTGAGGTAAATTTGAGGGGACAACAAAAGGTCATCAATGTACCATCTCCGGTAATTCTCGTTAAAATCTGATAAACCTCCACAGGAGAACTAACTATTCCACTGAAGTATGAAACTAAGCACAAGAACAGCATTCTTCACCCAATCTTTCTCCTTGACGCAAATTTTGCTATGTCTCAGCCATCCCTTTCTCCTCCATTCTCCCCATCCGCACTCTATGAAATTTTCCATTGAATCTCAGCCTCCGCAAACAGTTTCCTTGCCAATCACTAGATTGCATAAATGGAGACATTAAGATATAATACTAATAACACATATTTTTTCTATTTGAACTACTTTACCCTTCGATGGTGGCGAAAAAGGAATTTTTCCTAACATGAACAATACCTTTTCAAGCAATATCTTAATGAGATGAGAGAAAAATATCAAGTTGGGGATATTGTTTGATATAACGTCAAAGTAGTAAGTAATGTATTGGAGGCATTGAAAAGAATTAACATTTACATTTTGGAATTGAAAGGGTAAATGACCTTTTAATTAGCATTGAACCCAGCTCCGTGGAGTTAAGTTAAAAATAGTGCATCTAGGGAAAAATAAAACAAAATTCATTTTGTGTAATTGACCTTTTACGTGTGTATATTGCCTCATCTAAGGGCACCTATCGACCGGTCACAGAGCATGCATACTATCTTAGATATCGATATTGTCTTGGGCTGATCAGTTATTTAGTGGCATTGCACGAAATTAAGATATTTTACAGGGGTAGGTGTATGTATTAGAAAGCTGCATAAAAAAAAAACTGTGATAAACTAATGACAGACGTAGTCTCGAGAGATCGTGGTCTCTTGGAAAAATGATCCATTTTTAGTTGTTCCGCTCTAAATTGGATTCCCGATCTTCTAGATATAAACAAGTTGGTTCAGGGAGGAATTGGGAAAAGCTACTGAAGTCATGGCTACCAACCATAATGCATTAGTGGTTTCTGGTCCGTTTATATGTCTTACAGCTGTAGCGTAAGAAAATGGTAGATGAAACAATATCATCAAAAGCGAGATCCCGGCATAGCAATTTATAGACTGCCTTTTTATACCTGACCATATGTCCTGTTTATCTTCCCATTTTAGCAATCTGCCGCGCGCGTCGATGACGTATAGTCACGAAAATCATCGTGTTTCAGGAAATTGTTAGCACTAGACATAGTACTACGGTGAAAGTCAAAATAACAAAGAAGAAATTATACTTCCAAAACTGAAACACACCAATCGATAAAACTAGCACCAGGATAAAACAAAATGACAGGACGGAAAATACGTGCACTGTAAGTACCTCCTGTTGTCCCACACTAAGCCTTAGTAAAGTTTTCTAAGGCTTTGTATGGGACAACGAGAGGTATTTACAGTGCACACGTTTTCCGTCCTATCGTGTGGAACACGGGCCGCAGTCACCTTGTATTTGTATCCCATACCCAACTGCAAGGCGAGGAATCTGTCCATACCTATCCCAGTGAATGTGCATAGAGAAATAACAGCGAAAAACTATACAGGAGAGGTTGGCCACACTTTCAGATATTTTACAAAGGCTATCTTTGATTTTTAGGACAGATGAAAAAACAAAAGTGGGTTGCACAATTAGGCCAACAAACAGATCCGACGACGCCAAGGAACGAAACAAAAGCTTAGGGGGAGGATGAAGGCGAGAATCTTTTTTAAAGACCAGAATATTCCCTAAGAATGCACTTCCACTCAAAATCACATTCACAACAATAAACAAATATTCAACTCAAGTTGGCTCTCGGTCTTTAAGGCTATCGATAAACTAAGAACACCTCTGAAGTATTTCATCAAATTTAGCGATCTCCATGGAGGGATGAGAGAAGTTCACGGGAATTTTGAGGAGCAAATTCTCTAATAACTTTTAAAGATAAGAATGATATGGCAATTTCAAAATGTCGTGAGAGATACAAATTTCCTTTGACGAAAACCACTAAGTGACTTGCCACCAGATAGAGAGTAGATATGAGATCACAGTGCAAAACCCATTTCCGCAAAATAATGGATTTTCCTTTGCTCATTAAAGGCTTCATTAAAATCTCAAAAATTATTTTTAGAACAACTCACATCCTTGTGGCCAAAATAAGATGCAAAAAAAAATTAAGCTCATACCTCACCATATATACCTTGGAGAAACTGGCAACTCATTAAGCCGAAAGTTACAATTGCAATCGTACCTGACGGTCGTAATATCCTCATTGAAGACAGAAGTAGAGACCTGACTATCAAATTACCGCATCAAAAAAATATAGTACATAAGTTATTGCAATCCTTGACTACTATTGATGAAACATAATCAATTCTTCAATACAGGACGACTGGCTTGTTACATTAAAGCAAACAATTTGAGCAATTGGACACTAACCCTAGCCTTTGCCCGTTCATGCTAGAGGCAAAATGTAAAGGGTTCGCGAACTGTGACAATCACGGCTCGTCTAACTTCCCTGATCTTCCAAATATAAACAAGTGGGTTCAGGGAGGAATTGAGAAAAATTACGGTTGTAAATGTTTTCAACCATGCTGCATAGCTGGCGTCGGGTCCGTTTATAACTCTTACAGTAATAAAGGACGAAAATGGCAGATAAAACGATACCATTAAAAGGGAAATCCCTATCAATTTATAAACTCCTTTTTTATATCTTACGATGTGTCCTGTTTGTTGTCCAAAATTAATTATCTGTCGCTCTCGTCGACGTCGCATAATAACAAAAACCATCGAGTAGCAGAAAGTTAGGGCTACAAGGCAAAATACTATAATAAAACATGTTATGGCAAAAAAAAAATTGATTTTCCAAAAGTGTAAAACACCAATCGATAAAACTAGCAACCAGGTGGAGGCTAAGATTCTACGAACTCGGGCCACTGTTACAAAGTGTCTATATCTCATTCCCATTTGTAAAGCAAGAAGTCTGTCCACACTTATTCCGGTCAATGTGCAAAGCGAAATGACAGTTAATACAGCGCCAGAGATGTTGATTACAGCTTCAGGTATTTCACATAGGCTCAATTTGTTTTTAAGGATAAAAGTAAGATAAACAACAAAACTTGGCTGCGCAATAAGGCCAACACACAGATCTGTCGACGCCAAGGAACGAAACAAAAGCTTAGATGGAGGATGAAGACGAGAATCCTTTTGAAGGGCAACCAAGATGAGCAGATTTCCTAAGATTGCGCTTCCACTGAAAATCACATTTACAACAATGAAAAAATAGACAACCCAAGGAGGTTCTGGGTATTCAAAGATATCGATAAACCAAAAACACCTGAGGTCCAATCGGTTAATGTTTGCATCTTCCATCAAAAAGTCGTGAGGGAGGAACGCCTTCTTGAATCTTACACCTCCAAGATATTAAAGGGCAATGTAAAATAATTTGAGAGCGTGACAAATGTGATTTGAAGAAAAAACCACCTAATTGATGCAAGATAAGGATAACGATTTGTAATTATAATCATGATGTAAAACTTGTTTCCGTAAATAAATGGAATTTTGCTCTCCTGTATTACATCTGATTAAATACTATTGACGCACTAATGGGTTGTCAACCGGAGGGAAGTTGTCTTTTGCTTGAGGCCAAATTTGAGGTAAAATTGAGGGTACGACAAAATGTAATCGATGTACCCTCTGTTTTTTTCGTTAAAAGAAGAACCAACTATGAGAGTGAAGTATGAAACTAGGGCACGCGAACAGCATTCTACATCCAATCTATCGTCTTGACTGAAACTTTGCTATGTTTCAGCCATCTCTTCCCCCTCCATTTTCCCCTTTTCTCCTATGAAATTTTCCACTGAATCTCCCTCCTCCACAAACAGTTTAATTTCTTTGCCAATCACTAGATTGCATAAATGGAGTCATTAAAATATAATACTCATCCAATTCTTTTTTTCTGTTGTACCTAATTAACCCTTCGATGGTGGCCAAAAAGGAATTTTCCCTGACATTAACAATACCTTTTCGAGCGAAGTGTTGATGAGATCGAGGAAAAATATCAGTTATTGTTTGATTTATCATCAAAGTAGTAATGTAAGGCAGGCATTGAGAAGAAGTAACATTTAGGTTTTGGACTTGAAAGGGTTTAGGTTCATTTCAATTAGAAATGAACCAAGCTCTATGGAGTAGAGTAAGTAAATAGTACGTTTAGGGGAAAAATAAAATAAAAGTTATATTTGTAAAATCTAATTTCTACCACCAACGATTATTTCAATTTCTACAGAGAACGTGACTTTCCTTGAACAGGAAAGGAAAATCAACCTATTCTGGAGAGTTTTCGTTACACAATAAATGGTTTATAGGCTGAGACTTCTATTATATTCTTCGTTTTCGAAAATCTTTTTCAAGGGCAACCAAGATCAGAAGATTCCCTAAGAATGCGCCTCCACTCAAAATCACGTTCACAACAATAAACAAATATTCAACGTAAGTTGGCTCTCAGTTTTTAAGGCTATCGATAAACAAAGAACACCTTTGAAGTATTTCATCAACTTTAACGATCTCCATGGAGGCATTAGAGAAGTTTGCGGGCATTTTGAGGGGCAAATTCTCTAATAACTTTTAAAAATTAAGAATGGCTGGCAATTTCAAAATGTTGTGAGAGCTACAAATTTGATTTGACGAAAACAACTAAGTGGGTTGCCACCAGATAGAGATTAGATATGGGAACATAGTGTAAAACCCATTTCCGCAAAATAATAGATTTTTCTTTTCTCACTAATCGCTCATTAAAATCTCAAAAATTACTTTGGAACAACTCACGTCCTTGCGGCCAAAATACGATAAAAATCGAGGGAAGCAAAAGAGGTAATTAGTATGCCATCTCGGCAAATATTTGGGACAATTTTGATTTGATGGAAAAAGAGTATGTTTATCGATGACAATTCTGTTGCCACCACATTGATAAGGATGATTATGATCCATGGTTACATGAAATTCGGTTCTCTTACTGATGGCTTCATCAAAATCCAATTAAATACCACAAAAGCGTCAGTTGCTATTCATACTAAACTTCTCACATCAATTGGAAGGATCCGACAGTTGCCCTTAATTAAATCACATAAACTATTGATATGGTTGGTTCTCTTCTCTTTGATTTGGAATTGTTCCGAAATCATTTGGGAAAACAAGGGTTCTTTGGGCTCGGGTCCTGTTACAAAGATTCTAGATCTGTATCTCAGCCTCAACAACAAAGCGAAAAGTCCGTCCACACTCATTCCGGTCAATGTGCAAAGTGTGATGAGTGCAATACAGAAACGGAGACGTTGGTTACACCTTCAGTGAATTGTGCAAGAGCTCAATTTTTTTATTACGGATTGAAATGATATGAATTTACAACAATGAAAAGATAGCCATAAAATTGATAAAAAAGAGTACTTCGGGCCCACTTGATTTTCTGTTGCGATCTTCATTCAGGGATTAACATGGGAGTTCGGCAAACGATTTGAACGATTTGAAATATGGCGGAAATTCCACAATTTTAATTCAACGAAGAAAGTCACGACTATCGATCGGCGGCACTATTTTTGCCACCGAATTGACGCAAGATGAAAGAAAAAAGTAAACTGGGAGATATTCCTTTATTCAGAAACCAAATTCTCGGAGCTCAATCTATAAAAGATATATGGCAAGCGGTGAGGAGAATTATTATTTGGATCTTGGAGTAAAGGGAGTGTTTTACTTAGCAATGGAGACCAGCTTTACGGGGTTAGTTTATAGGCAGTACTTCCGGAGGAAAAATAAAATACGCTTCCTTTCTAAATTCTAAATTCAGTTTACATCGCCAACAATATCTGAAGCAATTTGTTCAATTTTTGGAGGGCACTTTTCTTGCATAGGAAAGGACTTTCAATTTTTTTTTCGGAAAATGCGTTCATTGCACAATTAATGCTTTGCAAAGAAAGACTTTTAAAGGAACGAAATTACGTTTAATATCCCTGGTCTTGCTTTAAATAAAGACGTCTTTCTACGTGTTTATTTGGCCTCATCTAAACACAACACTTGATTGATGAGAGCGCGCATACTATCTTAAATATCATAAATAAATATTGGTCATATAAGGAAAACCACTGTGTAATTAACAACAGCCTTATTCCGAGGAAAGCAAGATTTTCTCCAAAAAATTGTAAATTTCTAGTTTTTTCTACTCCTTGGCTACTATGGGTGAAATATACTCCATTAACTGGGGGTGCGTACTTCAAAGCGTGTTAAGCCATCTAAGAATCGACTTCCTCTTACCTGACAATCTCCTCCCCATCTTTAACATGCATTATAGTGTACGTGTCACACTGAGGGTAACATTCAAGTTGTCTCTTGATCAGGAAAATTAATCGAATTCTTTAACGACTAGTGAACAAGACAGACAGCATTAACAAAATCGGCGGACTGTATAAATTACAGCTCGTCTAACTTCCCCGATCTTCCAAATATAAACAAGTGGGTTCAGGGAGGAATTGAGAAAAACTACTGTTGTTAAAGTTATCAACCATACTGCAAAGCTGGGGTCGGGTCCGCTTATAACTCTTACAGTAATAAAGGACGAAAACGGCAGATAAAACGATACCACTAAAAGGGAAATCCCCATCAATTTATAAACTGCCTTTTTATATCTAAGCATGTGTCCTGTTTGTTGTCCAAAATCAATTATCTGCTTCGCTCGCCGACGTCGCATAGTAACGAAAATCATCGAGTAGCAGAAAATTGTGGCAACAAGGCAAATTACTACAATCAAAGTCATGATGGCCAAAAAAACATCGAATTTCCAAAAATGCAATGTGCCAATTGATAAAACGAGCAACCAGGAAAAGATTAAGGTTCTACGAACTCGGGCCACTGTCACAAAGTGTCTGTACCTCAACCCCAACTGCAAAGCGAGGAATCTGTCCACACTTATCCATGTTAATGTGCAAAGCGAAATGACAGTAAAGACAGCGCCAGAAACGTTGGTTACATTTTCAGATATTTCACACAGGCTATGATTGTTTTCTAGGATTACAAATAGATAAACAACAAAACTTGGCTGCGCAATAAGGCCAACACAGAGATCTGTGGACGCCAAGGAACGAAACAAAAGCTTCGATGGAGGATGAAGACGAGAGTCCTTTTGAAGGGCAACCAAGATCAGAAGATTTCCTAAGGTGGCGCTTCCACTTAAAATCACATTCAGAACAACAAGAAAATGTCCAACCCAAGTAGCTTCTATGTCATCAGGGCTATGAGTAAATGAAGAACACCAGCTGTGGTCCATTTTATCAACTATTGCATGCTCCATTTGGGGCTGGTGGAGAAGGTTTGGTAGTTTGGAGAGCAAAATCTCGGTTGATGTTATAGAGCCATGTAAAATATTGTGAGCTGTCAAATGCGGAAGATCGGTGATTTATATCTATCATAAAAAATCCATTTTCGTAAAAATCTAATAAAATATTGGAGGGGCACTATTGGGCTAATGGGTAACTTTTAAAGAGCCAAGAATTATAGGCCAATATGGAATGTGAGAGTAACGATACTGATCGACGAAAAGGTCGCCAGAATCAGTCGGACCACTGTTGCCACCAGATTGACGCAAGATGCAGATGACGCGACCATTAAACCTTTTTTCCTCCTCTTTTAACATCTGATTCATTACTACCACTGCACTAAATGGATTTTTACTTGAGGGAAAGAGAGCAGTCAATTGATATACCATTTTAATTCCCATTATATTCGTTAAAATCTGATAAAGCACTTCAGGAACCCTAACCATCAGATGGGGGAACAAGAACAGCACTAGATATCCTGAATCTCTCGGCTGGACATATATTTTCTTCTTTTTTAACCATTTCTTCCCCTCCCTCTCCTCCCCTTCTTTTATTTCCCCTTTATCTCGTTTCTTTCCTACTCTTAACTTTTCGGTAAATTCTCCATCATTCATGGATTGTCTCTGCTCATCACGTGACTGAACGAATGAAGATATTTGAATAAAGCATACAGCTCACGAAAATACTTTAGATGCTATTTTACTCTTATTAGTGACCAAAAGGAATTTCTTCTTGACATACCAATACATTTTCAAATAGAAAAGTGACGAGAAGAATGATTCATATCAAACAGGGAATGGTGTTTGATTAACACCAAATCCTTAGCGCTAAAATGAAAAATAATGTATGGTAGACAGTGAGGACTACAGCTTTCTAGGATCTCAGCTTTATGGAGTTAAATATTTAAAAGAGTCTTTCGGGGGAAATAAAAAATGTATGCCATTGATAAGTTCAATTTGCACCTCCGACTAAAATTTCAAATAATCTCTGGATCTAACTGGTTGAATTGTGCACCTTTCATTGAGCAGGGTCTCATGGGGTTTAAAAAATTTTAACCGTAAATTGTAGAAAAAGTTAACCGTAAGCTTTTTTCTTTTAATAAAGGCTGATAGTTTCTAAAGAAACTGTTTGGGGCTGCGTCGGTGGGGGTAACGAAATAATTTGAATATATCAACAAAGTTGAAATGGTAAATTGGCCACCGTTACGATTATAAAAGCCGACGTTTCGAGCGTTAGCCCTTCGTCGGAGCGAATAGGGGAATTGTGGGTTGTGTAGCTCCTTTTTCTGCCTTTAAAAGCACACACAACCCACAATTCCCCTATTCGCTCCGACGAAGGGCTAACGCTCGAAACGTCAGCTTTTATAATCGTAACGGTGGCCAATTTACCATTTCAACTTTGTTGATATATTGAAGCTTTTTTCTTTTAACTACAACGCAAATAAGTTAACCGTTAGCCGTAAATTGGCCAAAATTTTAACCGTTAACTGTAAGAGCTATTAGGGAGCTTAAGCAACCACGACGACGAACGGAGGACGACGACCGGAAGTAGCAAGAACGTCACTGCGCAAGCGCGAACCAAGAATTCCGTCGTCGTGTTGTCGTCGACGACTTGAGAAGGACCTGTTTCACGCCGTCGTGAACTTCCGAACTTCAAAGCAGTTTTTCTCATCGAAAGGTGCGGGTTTATTGTCAGTTTTTAGACAGTCTATTGCCGGTTGGAGTTTGTATTCGCTTCTTCGTTTGATTTAAACCACTCTGTTCAGTTTTCTAAACAAATAAAATTCGAAAACCCACCAACTCATATTCCTTCGTCCGCACAACAGACAAGTCATGCGGTGAAAGCGACCACGTAAGGTTTAAATTTATTTGAGTATATTTTATGAAAGAGTGCTGTTTATTATTATTATTGAATGAAAAGATTTAAATGGCAGTGTAATACACCTCTGCGTTCGGTCAAAAGCTGTGTATGGAACTGCCGGATTATTGCTACTTAAAATTTTTGCGTGTTGCTGTTCTTCAATCGAGACGCTTTTAACAACAAAGAATTCTTCAGATCCGTGTGTTAACATGAGCTTGAATACCTGTCAGGTTTTCCGAATCTATTTTCAAAATGTTTGATATAGATTTACAGCCCTAAAAATTATTCCGACAAAATCACACCAGAAAAAATAGTATTCTAGGGTGAAGTGCGACGACTGCTATCTGTGCCGACCACTAGCTAGCATTGATTAAATTGACAGATTTACGTCGTTTGCTCGCCAAAGGAAGGAGCATCAAAGATAGAACATATCAGGCTAAAGCATGTTGAAAATCAGACAAACCTTGTGCGAAATAGGTTTGTTTATATCAGCAACACTTAGAACTGAATTTAAATCTCAAACAACTTGCGTAAAATTTAATATTTTAAACTTTTGCGATGCGCAAATTATTGTAAATAAAGCTAAAGCTTAATAATTCCTTGGACTGTTGATGTTCAAGAATTGAATAACCTACTCTCGAACTTTCGATATATATGTGGAAATTTGATCCATGAGTGAGAAGAAGAAGGTTTGGGACGTCTATGGACGATGTCATTTCTTAAACTGACGAAGCGAGAATAAACAAGATTTCAGACGTCGTCGTCCTTGAGCAACTTCACTGCTTAAGTTTCATTTTCCCGCTAAAAACGACGTCCTCGTTCCAGACCCTCCGCGATTACTTGACGTCGTCGTCGTCCCTTTCGTCGCGGTTGCTTAAAGGATCCCTTCCAACCACAATACCCTGCGCGCCTCTATTATTGTTTTGATGCCTAGTCAACTAGAAAGAACAATAAATTTGGAACGCGATTGAGGAAATTCAAGACCTCAGTGAGGCAAATGTAATCGGATGAACGAGGATTTCTTTCCACTTCACGACTTGTCCAATACCGGATGGCAGAGAAAATGGCGGATTTCACATATCGCGCGCGCAATGTATTGTGGTTGGAAGGGATCCTTTAAGCTCCCTATTGCCCCATTGAGACCCTCGTCATTCCGCAGCTTTGCCGGAGTCGGAAAAAAAATACAAGTCGAAAGAATTTCTTTGTTCGTGAAAGGCGAATCATGATTTCGGATAGAAACTCCTTTTCTTTTTCTGTTAAGTATCAAAGCCAACAGCTTTAATCCAAAACAAAATTTGCATAGTTTTTCATAATTTGCTTCGTATTTAAAAGGCACATCACCAGTCTCAAAATAAAAATGGATTGAAATTGAAAAATTTTCAGTAAGTGTTTGTTATTGAGTTGAATATAATCCGTACTTTTCTATCCTGTGCCTACTTCAACTACACCTACAACTTAAAAAAAATAGGAAATTTCGAAGAATCGCTACATTTTTTTGTGGTTGTTGTTTGGCAACGTAACTAAATACAATCTGAGATATGTTTATTTGGTAGTTGCCTCCATTACAATCACTCAACTGTGTTTCAACACCGTGACGCCCCAAGGGAGAGCTTAATTAACCTTAATTGACGTTAATTGGTCATTCAAATTAGGTTTGTTCTGTTTCCCTAGAGACAAGTTCCTTGGAAACAATGAGTTTTGTGATGAGTGATCGTATAGGGGAATCCTTGTTTACAATATTTGCCTCATTAGCATAAGCAATTCAGTTTCTGATGGAGCTAAAAATAAATCAGTTCTGAATATCGAAAGGTCAAAGTACGATTAACTCGGCCAATGAATACGAGCCTGATGCATTGAATACTTTTTGTGCAACACGGGTTTAAAAACTCAAAATTTTACATAGAATGTATGAGCTCATTAGCACTTTTGCCACCCAGAAATTTTGCAGTTTTTGATGGACTATTTCTCCTTGAATATTACACCCAAAGAGCTAAAAATTTCACCATATACTGAGGTTTTCTAGCTCTTTAGCTGCCTGAAGTCAATTTGTATCTAACATGCTTCCTTCTTTACGCAAAGCCGTATGCAAATGAGCAAAAATGTAAACAATGACGTCAACATGAATCCGCCTATACGCTGCCACGAGAGAATCTGATTGTGTAAGTTGTAAGAATGCTTCATCAAAACATCAAAGCAGTGATCGAAATACATCGGGAAATAGGAAAAGCGGCTAACGTCTGAGGTCGTGATTGGCAACATTTTAATAATTTCCATCTCATTTTGCGACTAATGAAGATCTATTGGACTGAGATTCAGTTCCCATGGCGAAAAACTCATACAATATGTAACCAAATACTTCTAGCTGTTATAGCAACGATCACCATAGAAACAACACAGTTCCTCTGAATCCGTGCAGTAGAAAGGAAACGGCTTTTTTACTGATTGGTCCATCTTCTGTTCAAAGCAGTTTTCGGGTTTTGTTGCGTAAGTTTATCTGAAAACATTTGTCATGTTTATAGCGACGGTAGCATTTTTTTTTGGAGTAATTACATTCCGTTGGCCAGGAAACAAATATGATTTGTAAAAACAATAACCTTATGAATTAGCTTATAGCTGGACACCTCGGCATTATGTGGCTATCAGTGTCGCTCCGACGAGGGGCTAACGCTCGAAACGTCAGCTTTTGTAATCGTTACGGTGGCCAATTTACCATTTCAACTTTGTTGATATATCCAAATTATTTCGTTACCCCCACCGACGCAGCCCCAAACAGTTTCTTTTGAAACTAACAGCCTTTATTTATCAGTGTTGCTGTTTGCCGGAGTGAGCTTTCCGCTGCAAAGATGACTTTGTGAAATTAGAGGGAGAGGTGGACTGCCTTTTTCTGGAAGTGAAAACTTTTTTTATAACAACTGTGGTAAGCTTTGGATGTGTGTTTACGTGCTGTCTTAATGATAGGTTCCTGCGAGCAAACTTAAAAGACTAATTAAAATCTTGTCTATTTTTTATGATGATTCAATGATTATGATTATATAACTTCGACTCCCTACCATCAATTAAACTGTCGAATTTCCTTTTGGATTATGAGGTAAACTTGACTGAATCTACACATATTCACCAAAAAATTCTTGAATTCAGGAGTATCCACTGATTTTAAACGAGAGCACTGCTCCAAAGCTTTAGAAAAACATTTTACGGAAATTCGCATAAGCAAAGAGCGTTCAAACGTCACAATTTTAGGGCTCGGACTCTTTTTTAAACATTTCATCATCATCATCATTTTTTATGATTGTTATTACATAAAACATAAATTTAAAGTCGGACTTGCCCGCATATAGCTATGCTAGTCTAGGCGGGCCATTTCATTAGAGGTAAAAAATAATTTCCAGATTTTCATCAAGACAGTCATTAATTGTGTATTATCTGTGTTGATTAGCTGTTTCTCGCAGTGGGAACACTCAATTTATGATTACACATTTACTGGCTGGGAAATGCTAGTTGCCTTCAAAGTACTACTTTTCATCCTAAACCTGAAACCTGTTATCTCTTCGTTCATAAATGGCTAGAAGGAGACTTGTTAATTTTAAATTTTTATTTTCTGATTGCTCTATGTTTACTTTTGCTCTTGAAGTTTTACTTGAAAAACTCTGGAAAACAAGCAAGCTCTTCAAGTTTCTTCTGGACCATCTCTCGGTGCAGCGGTACCAGTCAATCATTTCATGGGAGGGAGCCGATGGAGAATTCGTGATCGGTCGGCCGGACCCGAAGTGGCTCTTTTGTGGGGAGAAAGGAATTGCAGACCGAACATAACGTATCAAAAGTTCAGCCGTGCAATGCGCTATTACTACCATAAGAAAGTACTGACCAAAATTCGCGGACGAAAGTACGCCTACAAGTTCAATTTTAAAGAGCTGGAGAAACAGTACTGCTACTACAGAAGTAAACCGTATTCTGCTTCCAAGACTCACATTGACACCTATGCGGTTCCCACCAGTTATGACGCCTGCTACTATCCAGACGTCATAAACAATTTTCAGTTCCCGCCTCAATGGTGTTCCTCAGTAACAGCAGTCACAGTTTTCCCGCCACGATGGAGCTCGCAAGTAATGGCAGGTACAAGATTCTGGCTAATGTTCATGGTGTCCAGTTCTTGAAAAACGACGGATGTCTTCAAAATGTAGGGAAGTAGGATAATCTGAAGCATTTTCTGAAAACTTACCCTCTACTGGTAAAAGAAATTTGAACAGACGCGGAAGGCTTTTGAGCTACAAACTCTTCAACAATTTATGTTGAGACTCTGTGAGGAGATTATTTGTTCATTGAATGGTTATTGCTGGCCTCAACTTGGAACATAGCTCTATTTGTTTTTATACTTTCTTGAGTGAAAAAGCTACTATATTTTAATGATAGAATAGTATCTAAACACTATTGGTTTCACGAAACACCAAAAATGAACTAAAGTAATGTTGAGATCCTTTGGAACGGCTCGAAACATAAAATAATCTCGAGATCCTTCGGAATGGCTCTCTAAAACACTCTGCCACTGAACTATACAACCATAAAATGACTACTAATGCGGGCAAGATTATATTATTCGGCAAAGTGTCACCGTGAGGTCGCACACGTTATGCGACAACAACAAAAGTTATTACGTAATTTTCTTTGTTACAAGTTATTGAGCACCTTCCGCACAATTTTTGCAATCAAAGTCTTTTGAACAACAGTTGAAAATGTTGTGAGGCACTGGAGCCGTCCCCCCTTTTTTTAAATTAACCTCCTAGCTTATTTAGTGTTAATACCACTTTTATTTTTTTCATCGATGCAATTTTTCTTTCTTTCTTTTTTTTAACATAGTAATCTAATGTAAAATAAGTTATTGTGATGCATTGTTGTGTTGTTGTTATGCCAAAATAAGAAAAACAAAACTAAAACAAAAAAAATAATAATATCTAACGAATTGTTAATGTAACGACAATTTTGTCCTACTTTCGTGATCACGAGCGACTTACGCCATTTAATTTGAGTTTTACAGCCAATAACATCACGGCTAAACTGACCAATCATTTTGTCATGCGAACCGGACTAAGAACATTCAACTGACAGTATAATAATTCACTTGACTCTGATGATGACTTTCCGCTCAGGTTGTCGAAACGTCAGTCACCACCACCGACAACCGTCGTTCTCAGAAATTTACACTCAACCGGATGATCAGACTACTCTATCATATGTTAACTCCAGTTTCAAACCATTTACTGTATAAAAATAAATCATGTTAATAAAAAAAAAACTGTGGTATTTTATAGGATTTCCATGCCTGAAAAAACCGTAACTGCACACGCGCAAAACTACGGTAATTTTTCACGTGTGTTTCAATGTATCGCCAATCAGCTACTGATATCGCTCACAGACAGTGGCCTTCAAAATTTTCTTAAACCGAAAGTGAATTGCCTGGGGTATCATTAAAAAAGTCGACTTTTTCGTCTGTAAAGGCCTATGATGTTTATATAACAAACGAAATAATCTGATATGATTGTTCATAAATATGAAATTTCTCCTATCTTATTCAACTCGATAACTCCCGTACGCATGAGCTGCGCTCACTCGTGAAATATCAAGGAGAACACGCGAAGAGAAATTCCATATCTATGTGCGCCCATGTGGTATTCTCTATTACTTCAATTGAACCTCTTTAATTTGGTCACCGATAGGACAAAATGAAGCATAAGTATTACAGAGGTGTTCGTTTCATAGAGGTTAAGACAAGGCCATCACCTCTAGGTCTCCATCAACAAAACAGCGTTTAAGTCGGGAATTGCTAAATTGTTCTCTTTTTTAGCTGAGATTGATAAAACGATCATTTATGTTCGTTTTACTTTAAACAGGAATGGTGTTGCATATACCGAGGCTGATCAGCTGATCCTTAGAGTGTCTGTAACGAAGGTTAAGTTTATACCGTATTTTCTCTCAGTAGTCGTGATTAAGAGTTCGTTAGCTGTGTTAGAGTAGCTTGTAATCAAGTCCTCATTATCTGCGTTACGGCGTATCGAGAGTTCACAAGGCTTGTGTTAGAAGTTTAAATATACATGAAAAAAATTATCAACGCACGGACCGCCGTGGAAACGCAATACTTTCAGATATTCAACCTTACAAATCCCTTCCAATTGTATTGCGACAACAATTTATTGCTAAATTGAAATTCCACACTCTAAACGTGTATACCTCGTCAATAAGATTTCTAGTAGGGTAATTTAATTTAATTTTACTTTGTATTTGTTTCCATACTCTATCGTGTGAAATTAGTTAAATTTAACCAATTTCAGTATTTTTAAAAGGAAGGAACATTCAATTGAAAAAAGACGTGTTGAGGCTCCAAACTCAACTTAAAAAGTGTCAAAAAAATCTAACGTCTACTGAAAAAAAAGGAAAAGCAAATCAGCAACAAGCTAAGGGGGCAAGATCTGCTTCCACAAAACTGAAACAGAAATTGCAGGGGGAACATGTGAGATCTTCAAAAAGGGGTATTCCTGATCATGCTAAAACGCAGACTGCTGACTGCAGACCGTGCAGTCCGCGTAGACTGTAAATTTTGTTTGCTTGTTTGCTTTTCCGTTTTTTTTTTTGTTTTGTTTTTGTTTTTATTTATTTTTTTTTTTTGTAACACGCGAGGGGACTAGTCCCTACGACTGGTCCCTGCAACTAGTTGCGTGGACAAGTCCCATCGTGTGAACTATCCATTTTTGCCGCAAAATCTAGTTGCAGGGACTAAAATTTGGTCCCTAGGACTTATTCCACGAATTCAAACTGGTTGGAATTTTTGCAACAATTCCCAGCGACTTGTTCCTCAAAACGCTTCGTATGAACTGTTAGTGGGACAAGTCCCTGTGACCAATCACAGATCGGTTCACAATGCACAGAAGTGATTGCGTAACTTCAGAGATAATTTCTGATGTTTCCTCCCTGGGATTAAACCAGTTTGAAATAATTTACATGAGTACGGGAAATCTTGATCGAATTTTCGCCTCTTTTTGTTTCTGTATTGGCCACATTTGATCGGTAACAAAGCGGTTTTTTCCGCTTATATCCGAACTGAATCAGAAACATTTCAAGCTCTGATTAACTTCGCTAAGCAATCTACTGTTTGTACTGAACTGATTTATTTCAATGCTACATTGCTATTTTGATAATTTTTGTTTATTAAGAAAGCTTCAGATTGACAGAATGATACTGTTTGCACCCAGTTTTTGTTAGTTTCCTGTGCAATTGATCCTCGCGTGTAAACACTACTAGGGAGTAGTCCCTGCGACCAGTCCCTCAGTAAACTCTTCAGGAGGCTAGTTTCAAGGACTAGTCGCAGGGACTAGTCGCAGAAACTATTCGCAGGGACTAGTCCCCTCGTGTGTGCTAACCTTCAGGAAGAGGTGAAAATCAGAGTTACAAAAAAAGCAAACAAAAAAAACAAAAACCAAAAACAAACAAACAAACAAACATCCTTTACGGTCCGTTTACGTTCTGCACGATCTGCTGTCTACGTTTAAACATGACCGGGGTATTCTCTTATGGTTGGGGTTAGGGTTAAAAAGGAATCAGTGTATTGGTCAATCCTTCTTATTCAAAGCGCCCAAAAGAAATAACCATTCATTTAACAATCGATAGTAGTCAAACATCATCTCCACAATCCGTAATAGTAGTTATTTAATTACCCTCCCATTAATTTACACATCGCAATTAAACTGCACGTAAACACAGTAAAAAAAGCCAGAGGTGATCTGATGGCGAATGCGCGTGATTGAGGCAAGCAAGGAAAAAAAAAACGAGTTTGGTTTCCTTCCATGTAAATAGGAGAACGGAAAAGTTGAAACTCTTGTGTTCATGTTTCTTTTTCACGGAAAAAATCGGAGGACAAATGTCGACGCGGATGGGGGTTATTGCGTGATAACTGTCCTGCGATTTTGCACCACGTGACGTAAAGTAACCAATAAAATCGCGTCAAAATTAATGGGTGGGTTATAAATATATATATACCCTGAGACCCTTAGTAAACGAAACTGGCGAGACAGTTTTGCCTAACATGCATAAGAAGATAAGAGGTAGCCTCTTAATTAGTTGTGTTGAGACAACAACCACTAATTTTGTCTACTCAGACTTATAAGTAGATAATTCTTTTTATTACACGACTCGGGCAGTCAGAGGGCCAATAACTAAAATCAACCAATCAAAATGCTCTATTGCCGGTCAATGTTCTCTCAGTATTGGACCGGGCACTGTCCCGAATGGTCCCGAATGATACCGCACTTGTGTTCCTTCGAACTTCAGTCGTATAATAAATCTCTTATTAACCAAGCTTGCTCGGGACCGTACTGGAAGAATATCGGCCCTCGGTCTTATTTGACCAAGACCTCGGGCCGATATTCTCCCAGTACGGCCCTCGCGCTTGGTTAATGAGATATATGTATACCAATTACTGATGTTCCTAATTGACTATTACCAACGTACGCATGCGCAGTGGGTTGACTGTGGGTAATAACACTGATTAAATCATCGATGTAAATAGTAAAAAGCACAGGACCCAAAATGATCCCTAAGGTACTCTATTTGTTAGGGGTAACAATTCTGAGATCTAATCTTCGTAACGAGCTCTTTGATAACTACAGGATAGGATAGATAGCTATTGAACCAAGAAGTTACAGCAGCTGGGAGGCCTAGTTCTCGTAATTCAGTTTCTAACAATAGACTATGATTAAATCTGTCGAAAGATTTTGACATATCAACCAAGGCGAGGCTGATATTTCATCAGTTGCCTTTAAAATGTTGTCTGTAAAATTTATGAGGGCAGCTTCTGTTGAATGCATTTTCCTGTTGCCACCTTGATATGTCGACAGTTAATCATGCGTTGTCAAAATTCCACAAACTGCTTGTGTGCCAGTCTCTCTTCTACTTTCGATAGGATGGGTAACAATGAAATCGGCCTGTTGTTGTCTGGTTCTTCTGAGCTACATGCTTCATAAGCTCAAAAGGTGACATGAGTCAAAAGAAGTGTTGAGACTCATAGTAAGTAAGACGGAGAGCTGAGAAGTCTAAGGACTTAAGGATTTTAAAAACACACAAACTTCCTTTGCTTTCCGGGGAAGAAAGGTTACTCTTGAAGCGCTTGTAAAAATTTAGGTACGTAAAACTGTTCCTTTTCTTTCGTTTACCGCCCTTCATCATGTGGTTTTTTACGGCTCCTTGAGTCCCGCAATCTCTGATGGAAGGGCAACTGGATCGTTCTGTAAATATTGGTATTCTTCGCCGTCATTAAACTCGTTGGTTGAAGCGCTGTTCTGTTATTCGACATCTTCGCCGCTTTGTGTCCGACCCGGACAAATAATGATGACCAAAACTGTAATAACAATAACTATGATAACAATTGTAACAATGATGATAACTTTGATAGTAACAGCGACATTAGGAGAGTATTTTACGCTTAACATTCTTTTTCGGGGGCGGGGCAGTTATATCGCTACGTAATTGACAAGAAGTCATTCCGGTATTAAAACTGAGGAAAACCTATGGCCCAGTTCAGACCTCGTGCTTCTGCCCTGCCAAACTGAGTTGCGATAGATTCGACTATAGTATGACTTTGGTTCAGACGTGGGCTAGAATCGGGTAGCGTGACGCGGCTTCTCAGGCTACCCGACTCTGAGGCGATGTCAATACCGGGACCGAGCAACAAAGTCATAATGCTAAGCAAGAAGTAGGTCTAAGCATTTTGGCCTGGTTAAAATGCAAAATTCCAGCGAACGGGCATATCTTGGTGAGAGAGTGGATACCGCTTATCAGGAGCTAACTATAGCCCAGCAGTTTTTAGATCGTTGTTTTAAACGTAAATACATATCTAAGAAATTAGTGATAGGTGACTTACTTAAAACGCAAGATCACAAAATTTGTCGCAAGGTTTCAACTATCCGGAGCCATCCTCTTAGAGCCTACTTCCCTGAGACCAAGATCACGAGGTATAATTTGAGAAATAAATCCCCTGTCATGCCCGCTATTCGCACAAACCGTTTTAAGAATACATTTTTTAATAGAATTGTTTTTAAGTATAATGTAGCTTTGTGAAAGTGTACTTCCTGTATTAGATGTAACATAAGATATGTAATTTTATCTTTTGAACAATAAAGACACACAGACACACAGGAAAAAAAAAAAAAAACGCTAGAGATGTACGGGGAACCGTTGTCAACTACAAGTATTGGAAGTTTATTAAAGAGTCATGACGTTAGTGCTATTTACAGCAGATTAAGTGCTAATTGATAGCCTAACTTAGTTTAAAGGATCCCAGCTATTTTTTCCGATCAATTTTCTAGGCATTGCTAATAAAATCGGTAGCTTCGTCAAAACCTACAGAATGAAATTTGAGCCCAAAAAATTGGGAAAACTTTAAAAGATTTCTTTTGTTCCTCCGTAATACACTGGACGAACTGTTAATGGTTAACATGACACCCTAAATTTGAAAATACGTAATTTATAAGTACCAATAAACGAACATGAAGCAAGGGCACCGATAAAGATTCTAATGGAATTAATAGTCCATTTTACAGTTGTGTGCTTGGTTGCCAAGCCTTTGAACGGGAGTGAGGCTAGAGATGACCTTGTTATGATACAAACCTTGCTACCTTTCAAATGTAAATCACTGTTATCATGCTAACTAGATGCTAACTGGCGCAAGGCCAGTACGTATCATGTCATCATGTTCTAAGTAAGATTGTCCGTAACTTCCGAAGACTTCCGGATCCCGAAGTGAGAACAACTAAAAGTGAACGAGCAACCGAAGTTTATGTTTACTGGGATCACATTGCATTGTGGAAGTGCCATTTCTACTATGGCGGCGAAAGTGTCCTAAGTTGGTGAGTGTTGAAATTTATTTTTTACAGCTGGCTACCACAAAATCGATGTAGAACATCGTTCGTCCTCCCGTAACAAAAGCGTAAAATTTAGTCTTCCTGGAGGATCCTAACCCTAGCCTGTTCCGAATCCGCGGTCGGTTACCCTACTAACCAAGAATTAATGATAGAAATGTTAATAGGTTTTCTTAAAGCTGATTTAAATACCCTTTTGGTATTGTTATTGAGTTATACGTGCCCAACAAAAATACTAAAATATATATCTTTTAAAGGACAAAAGTAGCAAATGTATCGATTTACAAACAAAGCCAATCGATTTACAAACATCACTTCTTGTGAAACTTGTTACACCAAACTACAAACCTACATGTAGCACCTCTACACGTGTAAAAGAGAAGAAAAAAAAAAGACATTACAACTTTCTACGAGGTTCTGCTCTCCCCTTAATGCAATTAAATAACTTACTTCGCTTTATCAAACACTTAAAATGTAATTACTATCCATGTCGAGTTTTTACTGCTACCACGCTGTCTTAAACCTCGATGCTCTTTTACCGTGGGTCTTGCATCTCCGCAGTAAAAAAAACAAGACCATTTGTGGACAATTTTCGGCCACACATCATTCTTACTTCCGTATCATTCTATCATCTGGATCATCTCGTCCCTGGCGAAGAGAAAATAAACACTTACAACAGTGAAGACAAGAGGACAAGATTGTCCTACGCTCGTGAAAAGACGAAAAATAAACATCTTTCTCTATCTCTTTACCGAACTCAAAATTAATCATCTTTGTTATTCCGTTAACGCACATGACGCTTTCGACATTACCGACCATAATACCATGCATGACGCATATGCACCTCAAGGTGGCCAAACTCACCGTAGACTGTCTGTGACTCAGTGGTAAAGTATTAGAAGGCAGAATTCGAAAAAATTTTCAGAATTTTTTCCTTTGTCATAAGCTCTTAACCAGACAGAATTTTTTCCTTTGTCCTGAGCCCTTAACTAGACAAAAAAAAAAACATCCCTCTGTATCATAATCCAGGTGAAGTTGCATATACGTACATACATCCATCCCTAGTTCTTTATTCCACCACAATTATCATATATTTACCTAAAATACTTTCAGCTGTTCCTTTGTAAAAGGACAAAAAAAAAAAAAATCTTACCATGCTTCTTCCAACACCCAAACTACCAGGGGTGTCCCGTGACCTTCGTGGGTCAAACCTTTGCCTTGAGTTGCCAACTGGGGGTCGCTTATTATCAGTCTGTCGAAAACACAAAATGATCGTATGCACGTGTTAAATATCTGTCTTTATTATCATGGATGGATGGATGGATGGATGGATGGGTTAGATGACCACTCTCCATGGGGCTTTTCAAGGCCATTCTTACAACACTGTGCGGGGGACTTTGCCAGACTGCTAGAAGCAGTTTACAACAAATCGAAGGAAGTTGAAGATGCCCCCTCCGCCCAGGCATCATCATCATTATTAATTTTTCTGATATTTCAAAATAATGCCGAGCCACTCCTACAACACCCAGTAGCAATTATTAACACAGTTTCTTTTGATTTTTGCTTTAAGAGTTTTGACTTGATATTTCTGTATGAATATGTATAAATACTGTAGTGAGAAACTCCTTTTTATCTAAAATTAGGAGTGACAGGATAAATGACAATGTTGGCGTGGCGCATATAGTTCCTTACTTTCTGTGGTGACTTTAATCATTTAATCACCTTAGATTCTTAAAGTGCATTTCCAAAGAATGCAAACTATAATGCTAGAAAAGTGTTATAATGCTGTAATTGTTTGTTAAGTTCAGGTTTGGTCTTATTTATATAAAAAGCTTCTTTGAGTTTCTTCCTTTCAATATAAACGAGGCCAAACCTAACTTAACAAACAATTACAGCATTATAACACTTTTCTAGTGTTTAAGTTCCCACCTTTAATGTTTGGTGTCACGTAATTAGTACCCGCCTTTGTATTACATCATACTGTAAATTTTTTATTCATCTACTTGTATGCTTTATAATTACTCACGTTCAGTTACTCATTGATTGAAGATGGCACAAGCATGCTGAAACATGTCTCTCAAAAAAAGTTGTCTATTTCTGACAATATTTGTCATACTTGCTACTACTACGACCTTATGCATCTATTGTCTTCTGTCACATAAACCTTGGAAGAAAAGCATGCACCCCACACTTGGATTGAGTGCAGTATACAAAATAAAATGAGCTTCAAACTCGCTCTTTATGAAACCACACCAAAACAAATTTGAAACTTTAAACTAAAACTAAGCATATTATTCAACTCCAACATACCCCATGGCTTGACACTAACTTTTCAACTTACTAGCCAAGTGCCTGGCAGCAGGCTAGTTACATCTTAGATGTTACAACAATTTCAGTTTGTTTACTAGCCAAACTGGCTAGTGGAAATTGAAAACCACTTGCCAAAACTGAATTTCTACAAGTGTGTGGCTAGTGGGCTACCTTTAGTGTTGAGCCATGTACCCTGCAAAAAAGCTTGTGTGTAAACTAAAAAATCACAAGCAACATCACATACTAGTAAAATTGACATGATAACCATGCATTGTGTAGCTGTCTAAGTTTACTAAATAGACCTCAGAAAGGACTGTTGTACAATCTACTTGAGAAAACACTACTGGCAGTACTTACATTTGGTAGGCCTCTAATGTCTTTTAAACTGTCTGGAGGAATCATCATTTTCCTCTGAAGACTGCCTCTAGAGAGTGGTTGCCCTTGGGTTTCAGTATCCTCTCCTTCATCCTTTTGTGAGTCATCCACATCTTTGTCAGATTCATTGTCTTTATTATCCACATTCTCATTCTCTTCAGCATTTTCATCCTCTTGATCTCTCACAGATTCAGTCTTTTCTTTTTCTTCCATGTCTTTCTCCTCAGTGTTGATAGGAGTATTTTGTCCTTGTCTTTTGTCCATATCTTTCTTTTCATTCTCTTCCTGGTCATCCCTTTCATCATTAGCTTCATCCTCATTTTCTTGTTGACTGTTCTCATCACTTGGAGAACTCTTTTCAGTTGGCTGTTGGCCACCTTCATTGACTCTGGTCACCTCTTTCTCATCTGCGTCTGGTCCCCCCATAATGCCCTGTTTCAATCTATCCAAGATGCCAGTGCTACTTTTAGTTGGAGAACCAGCACTCTCTTCACTTTGAGTCTTATTTCCACCTGACTTCATGTTTGTTGGATCTGAAACATTGGCTGCTGAGGAAGAATTCACATTCCCAGCTCCTTTCTTGTTTGTCTCTGATATGCTTGGTACAGCTTTCTTTAGTTCATCTCTTTCTCTCTCATTTGTGCTGCCTCCTTCAGAGGCATCTCTCATTGGTTCCTTATTTCCTTCATTATTGGGTTTTGTGGGGACCTTATCAACTGATATTGAAAGAAAAGCATAATTAGCCACCCTGTTTTTTAAAGTGCACCTAAACCCAAAAATTTTTTTTTGCTTAACGAAATAAGTGTATTTTTTGGAGTATTTCTGTGCAAAAATTTTTTTATTTGCTCAAATCTTCAATTGTCTGTGCCCAGTCAAAATACGGAAAATCGGCCGCCATCTTGCCCCACGGCCGAGTTTAAAGAGGAATGGCTCTAGCGGGTAATGTGACGTCAAATCAAGAACACGAAAGTCTGCATTTCACACATTTTCGCTTGTTTGGGAAGGTTGTGGTCGATTTTGTCCGAAAATATGCCGACTAAGTGTGTTGTAGGAGGATGTAGCAACATGCGAAATTTACAAAAGGGTATCACGCTTCATACATTCCTCATACAACACACCTGGTTGGCATGTTTCGGACAATATCGACCACAACCTTCCCAAACAAGTGAAAATGTGTGAAAAGCAGACTTTCGTGTTCTCGATTTGACGTCACATTATCCGCTAGAGCCATTCCTCTTTAAACTTGGTCGTGGGGCAAGATGGCCGCCGATTTTCCGTATTTTGACTAGGCACAGAAAATTTAAGATTTAGGCAAATTAAAAAATTTTTGCACAGAAATACTCCAAAAAATAAGCTTATTTCGTTAAGCGAAAAAAAATGTTTGGGTTTAGGTGCACTTTAATGGTAATCAAAATGGATGGAGTACAATTTGTATGGGTAATCACATGATTTTGAATGCAATTTGGGATAAATCAGCACAAGTAAACTTTTCAAAGGCTAACCAATTACATTGGCCCATAGGACAAGCGCAATTTTTAGTCTTTGAAGAAGTTACGAGTCAATCAATTTAATTTCACCTTTCTGCACCCAGTTTCAATTTTCAGCATTCAATTTCAACTTTTTGCACTGTTTGAGATTAGTTGACAAGTTCTCAGCCAATGAGCATGCTGAAATTTTTGCATGTGTATTTTTAGGTCTGAAATCATACACATGATTGCAGGACCAGACAAGCGCACAATACAAGTTTGATTTGAAATCACAAGTATGATCTCAGACCAAAATTGTACAACACAAAGTTCAATCACCACCTTATTACACCCATTTTAAAATACCAAACTTCAGACCTCAAATAAGGAAATTTTTAGTTGGTGCAAATATTTAAATTGATCCTGTACTGAGCTGGTTTGCAAAAAGATGCAAAAGTTTTCTTTCATTTTCCTGCAATTTGGTTTGTTTCTTTACACAAGCCTTGAAATCAGATTAGTTGTTGTGTTTTAGTGAAGTTTTCTCATTGGCTGGGAAAAGATGGGATTAACAGCGAAAAATGTGCAATTTGTGTATACAAATCACACTGATGACAGCCAATCAGATTACAAGAATCACAACCAATTTCAAAATAGACGTAACGAAAAGAAATACATGTACATGTACGATAATGAAAGAAATCATACAAAGTTCAAAGGAAATTTCACACAAAACAGTTCTGAAAATTTTCCAGGGTGCAAACACATTTGACAACAAGAAAGTTATCTTAGAAAGAATGCAATAGATAGATATACTAAGAAAATGTGTTGGCAAAAAAAGAATAATAATTATGTTTTTTTTACCTGTTTTTTTCTTTAGGTCTTCAAGTTCTGTTTTGACATTTGCTAATTCCTTTTGGTAAAGATCCCTTTCATAGGAAAAGTAGAAAGCAAATGTAGGTGTCAACTGATGACATGTAGACTTAGAAAACTTGCAGATGTTTCAGAGTTTAGACAACAGTGGTTGCTAATGGAAGGAAACTCAGGGGAAAATTATATTTTCAAGAACTGATTATTTGAAGGATATAAAACCTTCCATGTGAGATAATAGTTTGACTTTGGCAACCAGTACAAAAAGTCTCATGCATGGAGGTTACATACAGTTCATCGTTTTGAGGGAATTCTAATTCTATTAGATAATTTTGTTGCTGAAAATAATATCAAGCAGTATAAGAAACACATCCTCAAGGTCATTGGTAAACATGTAAAGAAATAAAATTCACCTCTGAGATGTCAACATGGTAATCTGTTGCAGAAGTGAAGAGTAATTTGCCTTGATATCTTGATAGCTTTTCAACAGCTGATCAGCCTTGCCTGAGAAGAAAAAAAAAATTTTTTTTTTTGAAGCAGCTACACAACCATAGAGATACTTTGCACAACATCATTAAGTACAACTAACCTTTCAATGTTCTGAGACCAGAGGAAGAACTGTTTACTCCTTTCCTCAGTTTCTCTAACTCCATTAAGTAATTTTGCTTTAGAAACAAAATAAATATGGATAAGTATCATTTGTCAAACTGCCAGTTTAGCTGTGGCAAATACTTAAGGTAGCCTTTATCCATTGTGTCAAAGTTTGAGTGGGAATTCTACTAGAAAACATAGAAAACAGCAAACACCAAAGTATCTTGCAACAAGTATCAGAACTAGTAACCCCTTGCTTTAACCCATTCTACACCAATGAACCAATGAAGGAGTTCACAAGTTTAGTACGTCTTGGTTTGGTGTTGACAGTGTGTGCCAATGCAAGTTTGTTAGTATAATTTGAGTTAGACTCGTGCCACACAATGATACTCCATAATACCTCTGGGACTGACCATTTATCACAATGTCATGGGCTAAAACTTTGGAGGCAATGTCACCACAGTTAGGAGAGACATTACACCACTTAAGGAAGTGTGGTACTCAGCTTGGTTGAGAAAAGGAAATGGGGTTTGTGGCCTGAGACACTTAGATTAATTCTCTACATTACCCAATTCTCAATAATACAGAGAAAAGATAAAAGAGAGTTGCTGTTTATCAAGCAAGCCAGTTCTTGCAGGAAAACCCTGACCACTCTAGCAACAACAGAAAGGCATGCAACCAAACTAGCGAGACATAACAGGAAGTAAAATTTTTTGCCAAACTTATGCATGCATATCATTAACATCAAATCACATGATTTTTTTCTCAAGCAATTTGGAATAAGTCAGCACATGTTAAATTTTCAGAGACTACAAAGAGTCCTTGCTCTATGGGTCTCTTCAATTTGGTTAACCTTTGAAAAATTTACTCATACTGACTTATCCCAAATTGCACTTGAAATCATGTGAATACCTACACAAATTGTTGTTGAACAGGAGACTGTTCAATCATTAAGCATGCCCTGTTAGAGAGTAAATTATTCAATTGAAACCATCCAATAAATAATCTGCAATATTCTCTTCGGTTCACAGCAGTATTTTACAGACACTGTTTAAAAGCCAATCACAATTTTCAGTTTGCATGTATACTTGTAAACAATCAATGGTAAAGGTAGAAGTAAAAGTACTTGCAGAGTGATAAACTTAAGTGAAACATGGGTTAATCAGGCGAGAATAACCATCATGCGCAAAAATTAACATATAAAGTCACACATTCTCAGCTGCAAAAAGTAAGTTGCTTAGCTACTATTGTCAAAATTATTCCGAACTGAGCTGTTGTAGTGTACTGAAAGAAGTAAGCCAGCACGTGAATGTCTAAAAACTTCGGATGTGCAAAGTTTTCAGCTTCAATATCAAGAATTAGAATAAAAAATCTAAATAACCTAAAAAGGAAACGAAAACAAGTCTCCAATATGCTAATCAGAAGCGGGTAATAAATGTTCCGCACACACTTCACCAAGCGGAGTTACAGTTAACTACCAACCTCTTGCTGTCGAACTTTTGTTAATTCATTCTCCTTCTTATGTAAAGATGCTGATAAATCAGCATTTTTTTCATCTTTGGAGTTTATAACCTTATCTTTCTGCTCTTTGTCTTCTTGCAACTGAGTGATTTGGGTTAGTAGGGCAGAACCTTTCTTGTCTGCTGTTAGTTTTCGAGCCGCTAAGACACGTAACCGGTCTTGTAAAACGCTAACATCTCTAAGTAACTTATTATTTTTGGAAGAAACACCCCAGTAGCTGTAGAACAGTATTATAACGATGAGAACAAGCCCAACTAGGATAAAAGATGGGCCTCGACCCGGTCTAAATACTAGGCCGTTTGACGCCATGATGAAAACTGCAAGGAAAGCTTACCCAGAGGTCTGTGCGACAATAAGATTCCCACTTCGCGGGGGTCGTTTGACTGATGAATATTTCTTTACTATACACCACTTTCATAAATGGCTGCCGGATTAATATTCTTTTGTTTAAATTTAAATTAGCCCTACTGGCCTCGTTCTCCAGTACAAAATTCAAAAGAATACATTATCTCAAGCGAGGCCAGAAGGGCTAATTTAAGTTTAAACAAAAGAATATTTATACGGCAGCCATTTATGAAAGTGGTCTATGTTTACACAGAAATCCAATTATTCATTACGAGACGCATTCTTCGAATCTCATCGTGAATGCCTGTATTTTCTATTACAAGCATCTGATTTGGCAGTGCCGCATTTTACATTACCCCATAACATATTAAACAGTGCTCTTACCTTCTTAGCTTTGAACAGCTGGCCTAAATTGGCCACGCCCTAACTTTGTGTTTTGTTCGGTATTTTGTCTCAACTACAGATACATATACGTATCGGAAAAAAGCAAGTCAGTACAAGGGTCTGTATAGGACCTTACGATCGAAAGGCAATATCAGCTTTGTTTTGTCAGCTTTTGTTCAAAATTAGACTTGAAACATTGTTTATAAGTGTGGTCACACTTGACTAAGAACGTGAAAAAATTTTGAAAGGACTCATCTTGAAGATTGACGAGACACGAGATATTTGCAAGAAGACGTTTAAACAGATGTCCTTAGAATAGGGAAGAACCATAGTCTACGTCCACTTTATTTTCATGCCTCTGAGCTACTTTGTTGACGTTTGAATGTGATAACTTGATGTACTTATCCATTATAATTAATATTAATCTTACTGAGGACTTAAAAGGAATTATGCCAGAACACTATGCTAGTCAATTTCCTGTGACTGTTTGAATGCATGTCAGGTGGTTCAAACATAGGCGCGCGTTAATTAAACCATGGTTAATGTTACAACGAGGTACAGATGTTAGATGTTGCTGAGCCTCATAGGAATCAAGGATACCAGCTCCTAATATAATTTGTATTATTAAAAACTGGATCATTGGATAATGTAATTCAAGAATTTTTATTGGCTTAGCCATTATGGTATATGAACCAATATACCATAATCTACAAATATGATAAGCGCACGCGTCAGCTTAAAATTGAAAGGGAGCTAAAAAAAAGAATAAAATTTAATAACTTAATTTAACGTTTTTAATAAAACAATTATTCTACTAAGCTATAAAGTCTCGTCCCGTAACGTTCTCTCTTCCAAGTGGAGGTGAGAAAGTGCTGAATGACATGACAAAAGTACGGCTGCGAAGATGACTGGACATAAACCGTGAAATAAAATTCTAGCAATAGCTTTGGGGGTTAGTTCTGTTACTAAGCAGTGTGGTATAAATCAATTCGAGACGATCGGAAAATATCTTATTGTCATTTTGCTACCTAAAATTGATTACGTCACTTGAAATAAAAGCAGATAACTATAGCATAGGCCATATACTTCTGGCTAAATATCACAATTAAATGGCGTTCCCTTCTCAGTAAAGCCCCTCGTAAAACTGCAAAAATCGTAATAAATTCGAGATATATGAGATTTTCGATGTAGATTCTTACTCTGAGTTGCATACTTGTCACAAAATTATGACAAGTCAAATTTGCAGAAGCGGTTAATGTGTCGCTGGCACATCCAGTTTTTAAGTTAATGTATATAAGTCTTTTATACAAACCTCCTTCTTTTGTGCGCTATCTAGCTGTCTCTGTGATATTTCTAATTTTACCTTGAGAGCAGAAGCTTCTTCGAAGGCTGTCCTTTCTACTTCTTTTATCTTTTCCTTTTCCTTAAAAAAATCTTCCTCGAACATGCGTCTTTGATTTACGATACGAACCATTTTTCCCTCTAGTGCCGCACGGCTTTTCTCTTCTTCCAACTTACTGCCTCGAACAACCCTCAGTTCCCGTAAAAGCGATTGGTTTGTTGCAGAGAGTGTCCAGCAATAGTACGCCAAAAGAATGACCATTAAAACGAGTACAATTAAAAGGAATGATGGGGCGCGCAAGCGAGAATGAAATGCCCTTTTCGTCGTTGGTTTTTCGGTGACCGTAATCATTTTAACCTTTGAAGTAGAGCAAACGCTTCTTTGTTACATGTGGTCTCGACGCGTCTCCGTTGAATGCTGTTTAGAAGAGTTTATAACCATGGTTATCGACTTGAATTTGAATAAAGATACACTAATTATTGCTACAAAAAAAAGTGAGGAATTATCTTGCCTTTGATGGAAATAATGGAGGTGATTTTTTTCCTTTAGTCCTAAAGCAAAACCAGTTTGGCCAAAACTTATCTAACAGTTTGAATCAAAAGTCTGTACAGGTCCTGCTGACTTTAAAGAAGTTATATCTAAGATCGACGTTTCGAGAGTTAGCCCTTCGTCGGAGCGAGTAGAGGAATTGTGGGTTGTGTGTGCTTTTAAAGGCAGAAAATGGAGCTACGTTATTGGTGGGAACATGGCAACGAGAAAAACAAGAATAAATTAGTGGAATGAAAAGCGTTCGTTGATCCCTGTGGGATTTAGACTGCTCATCTTTCCAACGGGCGACGGAGTCGGAGTCGTAAGAGCGCTTATGACCTAGTAAAAATCTAAAAACGGAGTCGTAAGCGGAGTCATAAGCTCGACGAAATCGAAGTCGGAAGAATCAGAACGTTTCAATTTTCTTCCGATTCCGCTTATGACTCCGTCGCTTACGATCTAGTGAAAACTGCATTGTCAGCGTCGGAAGCGAAGCGGAAGAATAAACCAATCGCAATGCTCGATTCCCAGGCCCGCGAAAGTACAAATTTTGGCGCCAAAGACAATATGGCGGACGAAGAGCAACTTGCGCTTTGGCTCTTATTAATCATTATTTTGCGCAGGCAGAGACAATACAGGAATGATATCGTTCGAAAAAGAAAGCGATTTTGGGTTCGTGATACCTATCGACTCGAGCAGCTTTGGGAGAGTATGCTAACCTCGCGGACTTGGTGATCATAAATTCTACTTTCGGTAGGTTTCGAGTATTTTAACTTCTAATTTCGTAATTTTATATAATCAAGCTCACACGTTTAAATTTGTTACGGCTCTTTGTGCATTTTGGAAAGATGGAATCGAGCATTATGATAGGTTTATTCTTCCGCTTCCACTTCCGACTCCGACCATGCAGTTTTCACTAGATCGTAAGCGACGGAGTCATAGGCAGAATTGGTGTTCTGCTTCCGACTCCGTCGGTTTGATTTTTACTTGATCGTATCGCTCCACACTTCTGATTGCGACTCCGTCGCAAGTGAAGACCAGCATTTTTAGGGAAATAAGTCCGATACAAATAACAACACAACAGACAAATTCCCACTGGCCTGGCCTGGCTTAATAGAGCGTGAGTGCTTATTCGAGGAAATCCTGTGATTAACTCAAATACTCCTGCAAAGTAATATACAGCAGTAGCAATTGTTTAATTGTTTCATTTTTAATCATTTGAGGTTGGAAGAGTATTTATTTTTTTCAAATTTAATCTTAAAAGAAGGCCTAACATTACAATATACCCTTTCTTCCTCAAAATCAAATAGTGTGGAAAATCTATGCATCTGCTAAAATGCATTAATTTAACTGACTTAAAATGGTGGACTAAGTAGTTGACCGTTTGCTGAGACGCTCGTCCTATACCTTATGGCTGTTTAAAACGTACTAAGTTATGACTGTTACCTTAGAAGTAACTATTTCTTTTATCTCGAACTTAGGGCATCTTCTCAATTGCGCATGTTATGGGCAACAGAGGTAAGCTCCAGGATCGAAATGAGTGCCTTCTGAACATAAAATTGACGACGGCGAAGCCTGCTCAAGAATGGTTTATCACTAGCCAGTGCTGGCGGTGATTGCACTGATTGAAAGCTTCTCCAAGGTGAGGCTTTTTGGCTCAACAACACGAGAAGGAACTGGGATTTCAAAAATATTTTGGAACGCAGAGTTTGTAAACTCTCAGGCATTTATACAATTGGGAGTACACAACTGTGACAACTCTGTATAATCTTTTAAACCATTGCCTGGCCTTTGTTAATATGTCAAATGTGGAATGTTACTCGTAACACTTTCAAAAGCAGTCACAAATGGCCGTTTATGAAGTAAATAGAAGTGAATATGAGAAAAGAAATATCAAATTGAACGTTACTTCTGCTCAAAGGTGAATCAAATCTATTTTTTAGTTCATTGGAAAAAACCGACAGGGCAATAAACTAAAGGTTTAGCCCTGAAACGTAATCGGAATTAATTACACTCACTTGGATGGCCTACTAGTTAAAAATTTTTTAACCTTTTTCGCATCGATACACACTAAACAATACTAATTGTACCAATATGTATCTCGGTCTAAGTAGGATATAAATCGTTAAATAAAAAAAAATGCAAATGAATAACGGTGTTGACTAAATGTATGTCGGTAAACATGCAATGAAATAGCCATGAGCAAGTATTTATCATAACAGAAGCTCAATAAGACTAGGTTTACACTAGAGGAAATTGTTCCGGATTCGTGATGAATCCGAAACGTTTTAGTACCGGATTCTTTCTGCCGTTTACACGAAAGTGGACGAATCCGAAATAAAAACTTCCCGGTTTGGTCGTGTCTCCGGAGATTTTGAATCCGGAATTTAAAGTGGGAACTTTGAATCCGATAACTTTTGAATCCGGAAAGTTTTGTCGTGTAACCGCTTTTTTTCTCGAATCCGGATATTATTTCCACCTGCAATCTTTTGAGTTTGCGGTGAAACCAAAATGGATCTGGTGCTAACATTGCTGGCGGTCTCCGGTTGCCTAATCTTGTTGTAGGTTCAGGCGATAAATTTTATCATGTGCATTTCTGAAGAAACGCAAATCATTATTGCAAGGAAGTTTAACGTCAGCCACACTTAATCGCCAACGACGTAGACTGCTTGGCATCTGTCCAACTCAAATTTGCCTCAGTGGCATCTGGATCTACTCTAGCCTTTTTTGGGGGAGGCATTTTCACTTTGTCGATCGAACGACGAAACAACACTGGGCTTGGTAACCATTCCATTTCGAATGTTCCCGGAGTTGTCGTTGTGTGTAAACGGTCAGGAATCCGAATATCCTTTCAGTGTAAACGCCTACGAATCCGAATACTCCGAAATTAATGAATCCGGAAACATTTACGAATCCGGAAAACTCTCCTCTAGTGTAAACCTAGTCTAAATCGTTCTGACGATTGGTCGAAAGTGTACAATCTTTGTTTCACGTGAGCATTCTTCATGGAGGGGGAAATGAATAAAACTATGGCCTATAAAATGCGTTAGGGATAAAAATAGAAGTTTCCCTAACTGCCAAGTTTCCAAAAGTGCATTTACTTTCATAATTTACGTCTGGCGTATATGTCTGTCAATGGATTAAAAAAATAACAATAAGAAAATAAAAAGTCAATCGATGTGGTAATTTTTATCGAATTACAAAGTAACTACACTACTTTGGCCAGCCGGCTGAGTTGTTGAACGTAATTTTTTCCTTAAAAATGTTGCCGGTGACATAACAATTTTGCCAAATCCTTCTTGATGAGCGAAGGCGTAACTTGAACGTTTAGAGGTTCGCCTACGAACTAGCTGAGGCTCATACTCTACCAGTGGGGAAGTAAAGCGCATTCTCTTGTGTGCTTCTTTTCGCCTCACAATGTCGCTTAGTGTGGGACTCATTTCATTCTCGAGAAAGTAGTACGACAAACGAGGTGCTGTTGACACAGCAAGAACAAGGAATAGGGTAAACCAGAATTTCGGATTACCGTACACCTCAAACTGCATTCCATAATAGTGGCCCTGCGGGAAAAGCTTGAAAACAAACTCGGCGTAAAAGACGAAGTAGAAAACGAAGTAGAACACAATGCTACCCCAGGTAAAAAAGTGATTAATCCATGTCCAGTACTGTGTAAGAAACGAGATCTGTCGAGGAAAAAAAAATTGCGTCAATATTTCTTCCTGTGATACAGCCATTATGGTACCAGCACAACGCCGTAACATATCAAAATAAAATTTTAAAAAACCTAAGTTATTGTTTTGTCACAGTACACGAGCTCTTCATGTTCCTCAGTTTTCAGAACTATCTTCCTTCGTCCCAACTATAGTCAATCGTTGATTAAGTTCATCAAAACAGAGAAGATTAAACTATTCGTTAACACTGTCACCAGACTGAATTTTCAGCGCCTATTCACTCACCTCAATATTGACAACGACTACCAATATAGCGGCGACCACCGTACCGAAGAAATACACAGATGACGTCTCTAAGCCATCCTTCACTATTTCATCACGGAACGCGCCGTAGGACAAAAAGAAGATTGCTAACGACGTAAGAGCTCCATACAACAGGCTCAGGAAGAAAATTTTCTTATTGAACAGTAGGTTAGTCTGGCCAGGAATGTACAATCGAGGATACTTAGAGCACCCGTTGTCCGAGACGTCCTGTAGATGAAAAATAACTATGATGTTAATAGGAAATCAAAACTTTTTGAATAGTTGGTTTTCACTCCAGTTTATTGCGCATTCTATTGCATAATGGATATATATTTTTTTAGCCATTTTAAATGAGATCGCAAAGGCCGAGAGAGAGTTGGAGCTGGAATCACCCACTCAGAGAACGGAAGGCTTGCGTACGTCACACTAGAAGGAAACGTAAAATTTGAGTCACACGCGGGAGAAGCATGTTGGTAGTCTTTAAACACAAAAATAACGACAAAACTCGGATCAAATCCGAGGGCGAGAGAAATGTTGGACATTTCTTGCACAACTTCGAGTTGCGCAAAAGGGAAGTAGTACCTGAATCCCAAACGAGTTGGAGGTGGAACTGGAAAGAAGTGCGACACGAACGTCGAAACTGACATATAGCAACGCGCGGGAAGGACGGAAAACTCAAGTGACAAAGTAGAGGGTTAGTGACTCATAGAACGTAATCCTAGCCAAGGATTATCGCTTGGGTCATTTATTTAGTTCAACAGAGGATTTCCGAGAGGTGTTTAGATCGTCATTCCTCTCAAAGACAATATCCAACAGTAAAGAGTAAAGAAGAATCCCATACCTGATCAAGAACCGCTAAAAATACGACTGGTGCAGAAGTAAAAAACACATTATAAAATGAGATGAACCATGCATCATACAGCGTCTGAAAGAAGCACAAAATAACACGAACATTTTACACAATTCATAAATAAAAACCAAACATAAACTAACAAAAAACAAGGAGAGAGGGTAGATTCGTGGTCTGTCAGAAAAATGTCTTCAAAAACTACGCAGATTAACACAGATGCGCCACGTTTTTTCAAATTAACCAATGAGACCGATATGCCGTGGCCATAATGGACCATACGTCTCCTGCATGGATGTCCAAAGCCCATAACTACCACAGGTTAACCAGGTTTTGTCAGCATAAAACGACTAAGTGTAATGCTACTATTCCTTGATAAGATCCTGATTCACCACAGGCAACCCAGCAATTCCCCAAGTTTCCCAGATAATTTGAGGGTGCGGTGCCCATTCATATTTCTACGTGTGCTACGTGTGTGGATTAAGAGAAGTACCAGATGTGGAATCTAGTGATATCGTGGCCTATCAACTTGGAAATAAATACAAGCTAAATTTACTGAGCAAAACTGATGTAATTGAAATTTTCCCTACCTGAGCAGAAAATCCAGTATAAAAAGCGTACCATAGTTGACAAAGCGTAAATGCAAAATTCTTGTAGAAAAAGTAGTTTAAAAATTTACTCATTCGAAAGTAAGACCATCGTCCGTGGACTAAGAGGAGTCGCTGGAGATATGTACGAAAAAAGTTAAGGAAAAATTTCAACTGCCGTTGTGTTAGACTACCGCAAATTACTATTTCCCAACCCTGGTGGGGGGTGGGGGGGGGGGCGGGGCGATGTGGTTGTAGGTGTGCAACGGAGTCAAGGGATGAGTGTTCGTCGTTGGCTGCCGTTGAGACACTTTACGGTCAGTCTACGCTGTGATTAGTCTCGACATCATTTAGGGATTAGATTTTGTGTAGAGCTACATTCATTTGTAAATAACGTTGTTTGAATTGCGGTCGTTTCGCCTACAAGTCGTTCCGCTAACGACCTTTTCTCTAACGTCTAAGGTCGTTTCGCCAACATCTCAGGTCAGCTTGCTAACGTCTCACTGGTCGTTTCTCCAACGTTTTAGGTTGTTTCACTTAAGTCTTATCTCTATTTCTATAATCTGTGTAAGATTCCCTAAGTTCCGATGCTTCTCAGATTAGGGCATTTCACTCCCTTCGTGACTTTGATTAATATATACAGATCTCTTATTTTTCCATATATCTCCTATGGCCTTACTGCCTGGGGACAGGCAGCCAAAACGTACCTAGACAAGATACTCCTTCAAAAACGGGTAGTCTGCTTGATGACTTTCTCTAAGTTAAATGTTCATGCTGTTCCACTTTTTATCTCTACCAATATTCTGCCTTTACCTTTAATCTACTTTAAAAATTACTCTATCTTAATGCATGATGTCTATAACAAAGTCGTGCCATCTAACATTTCTGCTCTCTTTAGACCCATTAAAGATGCTCATCATTATAACACACGTTCATCTACCGCTGGTAACTTCTATATAAACTACTCTCGACTAAATCACTATAAGAATTCTTTTTCCTCTATGGGCGCAAAAATTTGGAACTGTATTCCTGTTGTTTTGAGACAGCTCCCAAAATATAGTTTCAAGAAAAAAACAACCGAATCTGTACTTCAAATCCTTCTAAACCAGGATTCTTATCCTGATATTGATACATTAATAAATGAAATGACATGAAACTAGATTTCGTTAAAGTAAAGAGTATTTTGAGCTTTTCCTGTTTTTAATTATGTGCTCGTGGCTTCGTAATTAGTATACCTATATTTTTGTATTCACTTTTGTAATTGACATCTGTACCTTTGTAATTGTTATTTATTTTTTGTCATTAGAATAATGTTATTTTTAAAATGTAATTGACACGTTTCTCATACTACCTGCCTCGATTAGCTTCGCTATATTGCAGGTAGTCTTAATCTAGAAGTCAAATTGTGATTATAAATAAAGATGTTGTTGCTTTTCACGTTGTTGCTTTTCACTTTGGTTTATTGTAACGTAGGCGAATGAAAACTTTTTCAAATTAGCCTGACTAATCCAAAATCAGACGCAATCGTCTTGACGTGACGCAAGAGATCCAACCGTGAGAGAGTGCGCGAACAGAAACCTCTACACAAAAAAGTGTGACCTTGTAGTACTACTCCTCAGATGTAAAAGGATATTTAAATTGCGCGAAGGAGAAGTCACTCGCCAGCACGGCTTGCATTCCTTCCTGACCGCTTATTCCAACTCCTATATGGGCAGCTGCAATGGAAAAGAGAAAAAAACGCAGTGAGAGTGGGGATAAATTGTAGAGAAAAATAGGCACCGAGAGTGGGGGTAAATTGCGTACACAGGATTCACCATTCTGTTGTTTAAGATAGCTATCCCACTACCAACGTACTACTCCAACGCGTAGAGTACTACATCAAATCCAAGATAGCCGTACCTTTAATCATACTAACGTCATTGGCTCCATCTCCAATAGCTAAGGTCACAGCTTGTAGATTGTCTTTGACCAAATGAACAACCAGGGCCTGCAAGAAAAATGCAGCATGGTCGCCCTGTCCGTTACGTTCGAAGAGTTTACAATACTTTTACTCCCAAGATCTCATTAGCAATTCTCCTCACTGTTTACTATACAATCCTCATGATGTTTGTTCGGAGAATTAGGTATCGGATCCACCAATAATCTCTTAATTGATATTTTCCTTGTTCTCACCACTTGCCTGCTTGATAATTCTATCTTAGTCACTCTTGGGAATAAATGGGTTAAAAAAAAAAAAAGAGAAGTGCTGTGGTACCCGTGCAGTTTCTTTCCGCCAAAAAGTTATTAAACGACTTGATATTTAGTTTACACTTCAGTATTATGCCGTCTCGTTAGAGAATCGGAGTTCACGCAAGAGAGAACTAACCCCTCTGCGAATAGAAATTCGATTATACGGTAAAAAAAAAAAAAAAAAGAAAGACGAATATACACCAGTTGTAAAGGTCTCCGGCTACAAATTGATTTTAAAACCGCAAGGATAGTTAACAACTATTCACCGAAGTGGAGGTGGCTAGTGGTGGATATTTACCGAGCCGCGAAGCGGCGAGGTAAATATCCACCGCTAACCACCGACACTGAGGTGAATAGTTGTTTTAGTATATACTAAAACAGTGAGATAATATACACCACCGTCGTTAATTTGAGTGATTTCTTCGCTTGTCACGGATGCAAACCGGGACGCTATTTTTTCCCGAGTTGCTCGGAGGTGAATAGCAAAGGATATTCGGAGTTTGACTAACCAATCAGAGCGCGCCTTCAATGCTATCCACTGTTTTAGTATATACTAATATAGGATATTTATTTCGCGTCTTTCTGCCATAACTATCCCGACAGTAGCTACTAGTCAAAGGCCTCAATTGAATTACCGGCGGAAGCCGAGAACGACCGAAAACAGACAGAAACAGAAACGTGGTCAAAGTATATACCTTTTGAAGTGGCGTGACCCTACAACAAATAACCGCTTTACAAAGGCATGCCAAGGCCAGGAATTCTTTCTCTAAACTTTCATGAAGAGCAAAAGCCTGCAAAAGAACAGTTTAAACAAAATATCGTGAAGTCAAAGGGTAACGCGTCTTTCAAAAGGGAATTAAGTCTGGTTTACTCACTAAACTTTTTCCAGGAATAACCAGTCCAAAGGTTTGCTCCTTTTTGGGCGCCTGTATAAAAGTGTAAAAGTAAAGCAAAAATAAGGAAGAATATAAAGCAGCTAAATCTGCTAATCCCTACTAATTTGTCTCCAGGAGGAGAATTCCTGTAGCTTTTGAATGGAATTTTGATCTCAGTGTCCTCAACAGTTAACCCTTTCCGATCATTCATTAAAACTTTCGCAACCCCAAACACATCGGTTAAGAATTCTTACTAAAAAGGATGTAGAACTATCAGAGATTCTCTCTGCAGGCTGGGGCAAAGGTGAACCTTTGAGCCAATCAACGTGGTAGCTATCTGGCTTAACCCTTTGCACGCTAACATCAGTATGCTTATTCTCCATACTGTTCTTTATGTATTTCCTAAGGTAATAATTTGGATATATCAACAAAGTTGAAATGGTAAATTGGCCACCGTAACGGTTACAAAAGCTGACGTTTCGAGCGTTAGCCCTTCGTCGGAGCGTTAGCCCTTCGTCGGAGCGTTAGCCCTTCGTCGGAGCGTTAGCCCTTCGTCGGAGCGTTAGCCCTTCGTCGGAGCTCCGACGAAGGGCTAACGCTCGAAACGTCAGCTTTTGTAACCGTTACGGTGGCCAATTTACCATTTCAACTTTGTTGATATATCCAAATTATTTGTTACTCCCACCGACGCAGCCTCAAACAGTTTCTTTCGAAACTATCAGCCTTTATTTCCTAAGGTGCCGACGAAGAGAATTTGTGAAAACATCAAGAGCTTCTTCGGTTGTTGATCATTTCCTTTATTCTCGTGACCTTAATGTTTGATTCAGGGGTGATATTGTAAGGAGAAATTACTATCACTGATTCCTGTGGCTTATGGATGTTTTTTTTCTTCTAGTTCGCCACATCAGATACATCAGTCAAGTTTGCCCATGTTTTGCCGTAAGGAAACATGTTGAAGACTTTGAAAGATCTGTTTGAGAGGGTGGGAGCATGTTGTGTTTGATGGGGCGAAACCTCTATAAAGCGGAGGTAAGTGAGATCATACCACTAAAACTATTGGCTCATTCTAGGGGCACTCTTGTAGCGTATTTTCTCTTTTCCTACCTGTACAGCGGCTGATTTCTCGCCCAAATAGTTATCCTTGTACGATATAACTTCAACTTCTACATCTTTAAGGCTGTTTTCTTTACTTTGAAATCTACAGATTGGTGCTCCCAATCCTGCTCCGCCCGTAATCTTGTTCTTACATTCGGTTATCGCCTTTTGGACAGACTCCAGAGATTCTCCATCAATTGTAAACACTTCGGTCATATCATCTGTCAACAGATGACACGAGTAGCCAATATTGATGGCTGTTTCTGTTGAACAAGAAAAAGGAAACTGGGTTCAAATTTTCATTAAAACTGCCTTGTAGCATGAAAATTTTACAGGTATCATTCTTGCGGCGCATTGCCCTTGATCCGTACAAATAATCTCCCAAGGAAAAAAGTTCCGTAAAATATAAGACTGCACAAATTTACTACCTTTTATCCAATTTGAAACTCCAAAGGACTACACTGAGGGTAAGGGAAGGCTTTTTGTTTGAATCTCGGCTTTTGGGCAATTAGGTTCTAAGATTTAAACTAATTTTATGAGAAGTCTCTGACGAGTAGGGCGTGTCCCATTCAGCAAGTTATAAAATTACTTATTATAAAGCCGGCAGCGAACGTGGGCAATATGAAGCTAATCCCGTGTTCTGAATGGCTACACCAGCGAGCAAGATGGACTCATCTTGCCCGCTCGGGATCGCCCGCCTTGATTCCGCGCAAGAAAAAGATTGCGCAGAGCGAACTAACAAAGTTCCTAATTTTTGGCAATAAAAAAAAAGGCGAGGAACAGAGAAATCATTAAACAACTCTCATGGGCTTATTGCGCTACAAACACTGTTCGATTTCTTTACTGGCTCTCGAAGTAAACAATTCATTCCTAATTCTTGATATATCGAAAAAAATTTTGCTAAATACTAAATCCTTTATTGACTAAGCCTGTACGGCGTGAGTAGGGCGTGAGTAGGGCGTGAGTAGGGCGTGACCAAGCCTGAGTAGGGCGTGTCCCATTCAGCAAGTTATAAAATTACTTATTATAAAGCCGGCAGCGAACGTGGGCAATATGAAGCTAATCCCGTGTTCTCAGTTAATGGCTACCCCAGCGAGCAAGATGGACTCATCTTGCCCGCTCGGGATCGCCCGCCTTGATTCCGCGCAAGAAAAAGATTGCGCAGAGCGAACTAACAAAGTTCCTAATTTTTTGGCAATAAAAAAAAAAGGCGAGGAACAGAGAAATCATTAAACAACTCTCATGGGCTTATTGCGCTACAAACACTGTTCGATTTCTTTTCTGGCTCTCGAAGTAAACAATTCATTCCTAATTCTTGATATATCGAAAAAAATTTTGCTAAATACTAAATCCTTTATTGACCAAGCCTGTTCGGCCCAGATGGCTGGATATTAGTCTCGTTCTTTTTTAGCGTTTTTATGGACCTCTGCATTTTTATGGACGTCTCGGTCCATAAAAACATTAAAAAAAAAGCCCTCGGCCAATATCCAGCCATCTTGACCTCACGCATGGTCAATAACGCATATCTATCTTTACACGTTTATATTCTACTTAAACAGGAATTCGCAACACATTAGTCACCAAATGAAATTTTGGCTATCTTGAACCGCAAAAACTTGTCATCGCAAAACACACAGATCGCCTATCCGCAGAGTAAAACACTACGGCCTAATCTGAATACCAATGATGCTTATGCTAAAGTTGTTCAGAGAATCTAAGAATGACCAGCGTAGAGAACAGTCCAGTCTCTGAGGTATCTGTCTGTCAATGTCATGTTCGGTATCTCTCAGAGAAGAAATATATCTTATTAACCAAGCGCGAGGGTCGTACTGGGAGAATATCGGCCCGAGGTCTTGACAGTACGGACCGAGCGCAGCGAGGTCCGTACAAAAAAGACCGAGGGCCGATATTCTTCCAGTACGGTCCCGAGCAGGCTTGGTTAATAAGAGATTTATTATACGACTGAAGTTCAAAGGGAAACAAGTGCGGTATCATTCGGGACCATTCGGGACCATTCGGGACAGTGCCCGGTCCAATACTGAGAGAATATTGACCAGCAATAGAGCATTTTGATTGGTTGATTTTAGTTATTGGCCCTCTGACTGCCCGAGTCGTGTAATAAACATGCATATTGCACTTACCAACTTTATCACCTGTCAAAACCCAAATCTTGATATTTGCCTGTTGAAAACGAGAGAAAAAGCTGTTAGCCAGAACTGATAAGTGAGTGACTGATCAATACACTTAGCACTGAACCTATTAAGATTGAAGTGGGAGGATGGTTAATACGTTGGACTCCACAACGAGGGGTCTGGGTACGAGCTCTGACCGTGTCATTGTGTTAAATTATTGAACAAGACATCTTTTACACTCAAAGTACATACCTCAGCTAAAGTTGCGATCGTATCTGGGACATCATCTTGAAGTTTATCCTCAATCGCCGTTGCACCGATCAGTGTTAAGTTCTGTTCAATTTCCTCATAGGCCTGTTTGTAAAAATAAAAAAAAAAAATTAAAAAGTTAAAAAAGTTATATAGGTCAATAAACTCTTCTGGAACTTAAGTCACAAGTTATTTTAAGTCTACTCGCCTTTTGAACGAGCTCGTCCCTATTTTCCATGGCCATACTGAAGGGAGAAAGATAAATAATGTTAGAGAAAACATAATCCTATATATGACTGAAAAGATTTATAAATTAAAGAAAAGATCACTTAGTATTGAAGTGAGTTTATGGCAGCTGTCAAGGATAACCTCGGCTATAAATAAAAATGTCAGCTAGCTCTTTCACCCCCAGGAGTGACTGAAAAGGTATTTCTTCCCAAAATATCAATAAATTTATAGAAGAAAGGTGATGACAAGAGAGGAAAACATCAAGCAGAGGATATTGGGTAACGTAGCACTACATTCTCAGTGCTACAGTGATATGAAATGTGTGACAGACAGTGCGGAGAATTGCTGTTTAGATTTTGTTACTGAAAGGGTTAAGCACAGGAAGGCTGGAGAGTGGGCCCGACTACCATCCGCTGTTCGGAATCCGGAGCCCGCGCTGCTCCTCAAAGAGAATCGTCTCGGGAAGGAACGAAAAAGAGCAGAATCGAGAGAGGGGCGGAAATCGAGCCTAGCCACACAATAAAGAGATGCTAACCCTGAAATTAACAGACATTAGCGAGGTTCGCCTGATGAATGTTCGATTTAAAAAGTTTCACTGTTAAATATAATACGCAACGCAGAGCGAGTAAAATGTTCCACTGTTGATCTACATCTTTGGTGTGTCCATTAATAAACACAAACAGCAAGACCACGCCCATACAAATCACTCGTACCTCGCCTCCTTATACCGGGCCTCCCATTCCTTGTACACGTCGAGAGGTATGTCTTTGTAAGCTGTTACCAGAGTACGCAAACCTTCCGCTGCAAACACCTGGAAAAAAGTAGCATGTGAACTGGGTAGTGTTAAAATAAGACCGACTTGGTCACAAAAACACGGGTGGCTTTCCGATCAAGGCATATTAGGCACTTACGTTCAAATGCTGCATTGTTTTCGTCATGAGCGGTTTACAGGATTGGTCTAGAAGTTCGTACACAATGGTATCTGAAAGACAAACAGTTCGTAAATCTAGATTTTCTTCTCCTTGCACAGAACTGTTTAAAGATGAAATCATGTTCATTATAAAAAGAACAGTTCCGTTTCTTACAAACAAGTCTCTAAGCCAAAGCAGTAAAGCTTCTGAAGTACCGATTTACAAATAACACATAACAGTTCCTAAGAAGTAACAAGTCGATGAACTTTGTCAAGACAGCTACATGACGTCAAGTTCTCTGGAACTTGAAATTATACCCACGAGCGAGGCGATGTTTGAAACTTTTACCTGGTTTGAATTAAAAAACAGGTCTCCCCCCAAAAAGCTGAACAGTAAACTTCAAATCTGACCAAAGTAACCGACCGATTTAGGTCAGTTTAGTTCAGAGAGGGTAAGGAGGAACGTGGGTGGGTCAGCAAAGAAAGGGGATCACAGCACAAAAATACGGGACCATTACACGATTTGGTAATTTTTCTGATCCCTTTCCAACAATTTGGTTTCAAGCGTTCATTAACAGAACAACGAAAAGAAGAAGAAAAAAAAAACTACATTTAGCGATGAAATAACAAGTCGCATATCACAGTTGACGACTACTAACCGGCGCCTTTACAGTAGAGCTTTATTTGGTCGTTTCGCCGTACAATAACCTAAATAAAATGGTCAAAATTCATACTCGATTAGTAAGTACCGTAACATATACCTGACCACAACAAGATAAAAAGCCTGCAAATTTTAATTACTTAAAAGTAGTTTTCCAGCTTTGTTCTTGTGTGTCATTAAGGCGCTTATGCCTTGTGATCTCCTTCTGTTGTAATTTTGTCACAACATAAATTGCTGCATCTTTGAAATCCACTTACCGACATTCGCTTCCGTTCATTGTTGAAATCAAGAATGGCAAGCAACTCATAGATCTCCTGCAATTTTAAAATGAAAAATACTGAGAAACTTAAAAGGGGATATCAAATCAGCCACCTTTCTAGAAATTCAAACAGGATGTTCAACTGACCTCCTCTCTTAATACGTCAATCGTTAGAGTGGTCGGTGAACGTTCCTGGAGAAAGAAAAAAATTCATCCCGGATTGATTAATCAATCTAGTGCCAAATAAAAATCATAAATATTTCTTTTCAAGTCCTGTGCCATCCAGAAAGCTTTCGTGCGTGAAAACTTTCCTTTCATTTAACCTCAAAGTGTAATTCAGATATGATATCATTTGCTACAGTCAAGACCACATGCTGAATTTTATTGCTGTCATATTTGATGAGGATACAAGTGCTCCAAATACTTTATGTGTTCGAAACTTTGATCAACCTTTTCTCGCTGAAATCAACGGTGGCAAACAGGTATCTCATCCCTTAATCTCGCATGAGTGACCAAGACAGGATTTCTCCTGACAATGTCAATAGAATATCAAGCAGACATGTGATGAGAATAAGGAAAAATGTCATTAGGGGGTTATTAGTTGAACCAATGCCAAATTCTCCGAGCTAACATCATACGAATTGGATGGTAGACAGTAAGGAAATCACGAAAGTGATCTTGGGAGTGAACGGGTCAAACTGGAAATAATTCTTTGAATTCCTCAAACTTACTGGCAGTCGTTTCCGTTTCTTTTTAGCTTAGAGGGCTCGCACGAGGACACGAGGAGCGAAAAAGCAACAAACAAAACCAAATAAGACAAAGCCCAACGATAATCGCACCCTTTCACAGCCACACCCCTTCCACAACCACACCCTTTTCACAACCAAACCCCTTTCGCAACCGCACCCCCTCTGCTCCTTTTTCCCACGTGACGCCCGCCTAGCATAGGTGACTAACGGTTGGTCAATAGAAACAGAAACGACACTTATGCTGGCAACAGCCCTGCCAGTAGAATTTTACTACTACGGTTGGATTAAATAGCTAACAGTTTGTTACCAAAAAGGTGAATCCGAAGTTTCTTGCAGCCGTCACAAGAGCCGCTTCGTCGGGAGACTGGGCCTGATATTCCAAATTACCTACCAGAACAAAAAATTGAGTAAAAATACAGTAGAAGGCGTTATCCTAGGAGATTTGCTACATGTGTAAATGGAGAGAATGGCCTGATTGTACAAAGTAATTTTAATAACCAAGGAAGAAGAGTTTTCCATAAAACGTACCATTGTCTCGCTCCACCATAACCGTGTGACAGACGGCTAATAACCGGAACAGCTCATGGCACTCCTAAAAAAAGAAACGGATGTTAATATTGGCAGCCATAAATACAACTGCGTCTACAGCTGATTCTGTCGCAGACTACATTAACTCCGATATTATTGTCAGTGTAATTTTTATTATCAGCGTTTTATTACCAAATTTTTATTATCAGCGTTTGAGAATAATCCAAAAATGGATCGGAACGGGTTTGTTCAAAGACCTGGCATAACTGATTCTGGCCAAGACGGTTCCCTCCCGTGAGAGGGGGCACTTAGTTGTGTCACTCGAAAGCAAAGATTTTTGGGTTCCAAAGGTTATAGAAGAAAGCAAAAGTAATTTACAATACTTTCAGAGTTGAATAAGACCAGGGCAACGTAACTTGTAAGCACGCACTTGTGAGGAGTGGACTAACTCTTGTCAAATACACCGACCATTATAATTTCTTTCAACGTCTGGACCTGATTAACGGCCAAAACGATTCTTCATTATAATACCCACTGTTCTTGGAAGCCGAAACTCTCCTCATCCAGTAATAACCTGGATTACACATTTCATTCCAAGTAACTTATTCTTCCTTTATCACATTTAATCCCACATGAATACAATACGCACTTAGAAAATGTCATTTTTCAAATGAACGTTGATGTTACCTAAAGAGAGAGTGACACCTTTTTTTTTTTACAGTAAAATCAATACGAGATATTACATAGTCACCTTGTTTCCCAAGTTTATTTCATCCAGCAAAGCTTGATCATTAAATTTAAATTTCCCATCAGTGTAGGGATTCTTGGATAAGTCCACATCTGGTGCCTGAGTAATAAAAAGTTTAACTGAAAAAAATTGCTTCTTCTGACAGTTAATCTTTACGACGTTATCATCCCCAAATACTTCTTTGAAGTCATTACTGGAAAAAGCATTCGATCCTTTAGAGTACAGTACAACACGTAGATAATATCCAGAGTGTGAGTGAAGCGGTTTTATCACAGAGTGTCAATCACTGATTTTGTTTGGTGTCAAAACGGGATCAGTAGATGAGGAAACCTACAACTCCTTTTAGTGCACAAATTGTTGCACAAAGCACTAATGTTGTTGATTACTTTTTGAGCGATTTTACCCAAAAATAAGACTCGTTCAACATTCTACCAAACTTTGATACAGTTGAGCGAAAATTTTTGTTTCAATTTGTCCCGTCGGACCCCGCCTTTAGTCTGCTGCGCCTTGTAATTGGTCTTGAAAAGTCGCGTCTCTAAAGTTTATATGTTACCCCTTCTTCTCTGATGGATACGGAGCTGACCAGAGTTTCTTCAGGATCTCCGGCACTCTCGCCCTCTACGTGACCTAAACAGAAGAAATAAAATGATTAATCCTTTACGCCCTTTCCACGCAATTCTCCATACGGTTCTCTTTACATTTCCTTAGGTGCTGCTAAGGAGAACTTGTTTAACAATCAAGAGCTTCTTTAGTTAGTGACAATTTCCTTTATTCTCGTGACCTTAGTGTGTGATTCAAGGATGATGTGTATTGAGAAATTAGACGCTAATCAATCTTCAAGTTTAAAGGGTTTATTAAAACAAAAAAATTCATTGACCTTTCGTAACGATTAAAAGGTTTCATAAACAGACAAGAGTATGATCGTTAAAACTGTCAAAATAAGATAACAACAATGTGGTCTTTATCAATCTTTATTTTCATAGTCAAAAGGAAGAAACAGCAGCTACTGAGATTGCTTTAAGCAAGTTTAGTTTTGAATTTTTTTGAAGACGAGTATTCAAAATTAAACAGCTCCGACAAAGGGTTAACGCTCGAAACGTCAGCTTTTATAACCGTAACGGTGGCCAATTTACCATTTCAACTTTGTTGATATATTCAAATTATTTCGTTACCCCCACCGACGCAGCGCCAAACAGTTTCTTTAGAAACTATCAGCCTTTATTCAGTTTATAAAACAGATTATGAGTAAGTTAGAGCCTGAAGTATGAGAATGTTATTTCGTGACCGTGTGAACTAACAGCTTTTTCAAAACAGGCTCTGGAAGTGTCAAGGTAATTGTTGTCCACAACACAGATGTCAGATTAAAGTCCACAACAAGGATGGTAACCCTGAACTCATCACCTCTCTTAGGTGTACCTTAACAACTCTACATAGTGTGAATCATTCTAACACAAAATGGAAGACCGCGACAGTGCGTTCTATCAACTATTAATGCAGAAATGAACGCCTTGCAACGAAGTCCAAGAACCTCGAAATGCTTTGGGTTTTTCTCCGACATCCACCACGCCACGACCATTACAGCGGACCCTCTACCCCCCCCCCCCCCCCCTCCGCCTCCTATTTGAGATTCACAGGTCGTCACAGGTAGACATTTCAACTGATCGAGTATCGTGTAAGAACTAACAGAGGCAAGGATTGTACAATTCCTCTTAAAGATCATTTAAGCTTTAAGCAACACTGATCATCAACAACAAACCGCGAGGTAGAATCGCGTCCTCGAACGATTTCATCGAGTGCACAAGAAATACACAATACTTGTTGGAAGTTATTGTTTCTTCCGATAAATCAATACAAGATCGAAGGAGCAGTCAAGTGGTAACCCAACTTACGCCACGTAACCCAGTTTTGTGAAAGCTGTTAGCGCACAGGAAGACAGAACAGCGATTAAAAAGATTCATACATACGTCGAGAAGTGTTGTGCAGCGGACAATCAAAGAAGCAGCTATGAAACTGGCAAGAGTTGTGCGCCATGTGCATAGAAGGGTGCCGTTTGCCAGAAGAAGACCGATCAGGAGGTTCTCCTACCGCAATTACATAACGATCAATTTTGCTTTAGTAGTGACTGGGTTATGTATTATTTTCCGTTTATTTAAAACAATTATATAAGTCTTAAATCATTAATTTATTAGAAAATGTTTTTATACCTTGTTGTTGAATAAGAATGTTATTCCTCACAAGAAACTAATTTTTCAACTCATTTCTTGAACAAAGTTAAGATCGTTAATTATTCTTCTCAACCTCGTAGCCCATCTGGCAAAAACTAATCTCGAGTTCTGGAGCGTAAAGCGACAAGTACTGGCTCCCCTCCTCGCCCAGTCGCCCCCCTCCTCACCCAGTCCCCCCCTCCTCACCCAGTCGCCCCCCTCCTCACCCAGTCGCCCCTCTCTTCACCTAGTCCCCTCCTCCTCACCCAGTCGCCCCCCTCCTCGCCCAGTCGCCCCCCTACTCACCCAGTCCCCCCTCCCATCCCCATTTCAGCAAGTTTCTGACAATTCCCCGATCCCAGTTGTACTCCTAACTGAAGAGAGGCTTTGTGGGGGTGATGTGTCTTCCAGCCTTCTTGATTCGGAGTCCACGGTGCTAGCCTCTACCTGATACTTTGGTAAATTATCGGTCAATACATTCAGTACATAATTAGTAAAGCTAAATCCACTAACCATAGAGTCTACCATTTATGGAACATTTCTTAAACGTCATCACATTCTGCGTCAGTGTTCCAGTCTAAACAGAACACAAAACCTTTGTCTGAACAAAGAACGTACTCATGGAGTATATACACAACTTATTAAACTAGATGATGTTTATCTAGCAAATTCCCGAAAGAGCAGTCGCTATTCTCTTCACAAATTAGATACCCTCAGTTATGTCATAGTTAATTGATCAACTATGGTTATGTTAAGATATAACATTCCAGTCGATCACTTTCATACTTTCAAGAGAGATGTGAAAATGGCCCACTATTCAACCAATGTTCATGCAGTATCATACATGTAAGTCCAAAGTTACTGAGAGCTTTACAGTACTTCAGCGATTCCTTTGAGAGGTTTCAATCGTGCTGTTGGTAAATAAGTCGTCTGATACACTCTTCTAAATTGTTTGAAGCAATCTCCGAAAGGAATCATTCTAGAATCTGAATTAAGCGGTAACAGGGATGTAAACACGTAAAGCGTAGGCCGAAAACGACTATTAGAAGAGAGAAAGGAATTCAAAGTCAGGTGATTGTTTTCTCTCTGGCAAGTTTGTAAAACTGTGGCTTTAAATCGAATTATCATGCCACTTGGCGCATAACACCGCAGTCAAACCTTATAGGAACAATACGTTGCGCATTATTGAAACAATATATGCTACACTGGACATAACACTCAGATGGAAACACTGCACCGTGACATAACATCCACGCCAGACCTTACTGAAACAATGAAGTCCTCAAAACAGATTAGCCAACTAAGGGATTTTGTAATGAGACGTTACATAGACCAGCATTTGAACTCTGGGAGCTAAACTTACGCAGCGAAAATTCACCTTATCAGAGAAGATGTATTCAATCTGTCCAAGTTCCTCACTGAGGGTGGTTGTTCTGGGAAAAAGAGGAAGATGGCAGTGAGCACTTCGTAGCCTGCAGAACAGGCGTAAATTTTTTTGCGTTTTCCAGTCGAGGCGGAAAAGTGCAAGTCACGCATGAGGGGAGAAGTGCGTTATTTTTCACGCTCCTCTCCTCGCGTGTGATTTGCGCTTTGCCGCCTAGCGCTTGTCTCCGTTCGCCTGTGGAACGCAAAAAGTTACGCCTGTTCTCCAGGCTACACTTTTCGGTACTGCTGAAAAACACTGACATTACCTCTTACACTTAAGGAATATTCAATTGAGCTTTCCGTGCTATTCCCTCACGTGAGTTGACATCTATGGGTAAAACTGACGTGCACGAGCTCCGTGATCTGAAGACCTCGCTTCCCTGGGATAACGCGAGGCTTTTTTTTTTACCTATTTCTAGCATAGTGATTCAAGCGACAAAGAGACAGAGTGGGTGGAGTCTACTGAGTCCTATCAGCACAACATGTTCTCATGGAGCAGCCAGACATGTTCACATTAATATAGGGCAATTATAAAGTGAGCATCTAAAGTAATCCCGGATTGCTTCTGTTTATCCTCTTCTCGCTGTAACTGGTCCAACATACCCGCGTCACGCGCTTGTTTTTAATATGAGTTCTCACTGACTCTTTGTGACAATCTCCTTTCTTCTGATTGGCTTTTCTAATGAACTAGGTTTCAGTTTGACAAGATTTAATTGAAAAGTACTCTACTTTTTATAGAATACCTTGCCACAGCTGGAGTGTCCGTCTTCTCATAATACATACTGCAGTCCCAGTTGATCCATAAACTTTGACCCAAGCGAATCACTTCCACACTAACACCAAAAAAAAAAAGAGTTGACCATTTCAACAAGTGCTATACTAATGATTTAATCACTGGTATAGAAAAAAAAAATCGTTGATTGGTCATGTTACTGACCTTTTCAACAAGTACTACACTGATTACTTAATCATTGGTATACAAAAAAAAAAAAAAAAATCACTGATTGGTCATGTTACTGTATATAAATTAAAAATTCATAATCAAATGGCAAGGAACTTGGTAGTCTACGATCTACGAGGCGGCTCTACATCCACTTTTGCAAGGACAAGATTGAATTTGAAGTGTTGGTTCTTTTAAAGAGATAAAAACTAGAGAACTCAAGAGAAAGCTTTTGCTCAAGGACGAAAACCACCGACAAACTAAACCTACACGACGTGGCATCAGTTCTGGAAATAGAACCCGGGCCCCAGGGTTGGAGGCGAGTACTCTCGCCTCTTGGTCATTCCTACTCACCCTGCAGGTAAAAAATGCCCTGAAAGAGTATGTTTAAAAACCTCAATTGATCAAAAATAAAAGAGCAACCAGGATCAAAAGCGTTCTCTGGTAAAAAAAAATAGAAAAAAATAAAAAAAAAAAAATACTAAAAACATAAGCTAATGGCTTTCCATCTTGAGCTTTTAAAACTTAAGATTCATCAGGGCAAGATGGCAAAAAGACGTGAACTGAAAGAGCAAAAACAAACTGGAAACAAATATAAGCTGGTTTTACTTTTACCTGGCCTCATCACTAATATATCCAGAAACCTTACCTGATATACAGTGAAATAGGAATGAGGGTGTTCAAAACCATGACAAAAGATGGCCAGTGAACAATGCCAATGATAACAACACTGTCCTTGTAGAAACTCTCCCATGGTAGATATACTTGGAAATCCTTAAATTATTTAAAACATAATAATCAAGTCAATATTGGTCAAGTATTGATACCATGTATCCAATTAGCGAAGCGATAACTGGTGAGTCAGCTACTAGCCTGTGAACAGGCCCTCATCAAGAGCACTGCAGGACGTGCATTTCCCCGCCCGCGAGAAGTTTGAAACGAGTTGGGCCGAGGTTTGCTGGGAGTCTGGCACTAGACCCCTTTCTCAAGGCCTCACACGTTCCCAAAGAAAAGCCAAGAAACCCTCTTGTCGAAGTACAAATAAGGAGGGCCTCCTCGCAGGCTGGCTCTAAACCGACTTCCTTATTTAATATATTTAACTTACCCTGAGGCATTTCATGAGTATACGAGCTTACCTAACAGTGTTTGTCCTGTCTTAAAATGAAAAAACGGAATACTGAGTAGCTACCTTTCCATATAATTCCTCCCATATTGTTGTTGCAATGGAACAGAGAGTGCAAATGATTCCTAACATAGCTGCAATCTTAAAAAGAAAGAAGATTGTCTAAGAGAACTTCATTTACAGAAGACCGCAATTGTAGAACATTTGGGAATGATTTTGCGCTATTTCCAGCTAAACAGCAACAATATTTATTGGACGAAATGAAGGTGCATGAGTGTGGATCTATTTTATAGATTATTTTCCTGTCTATTTCCCTTGTTTTTACTTGCATATGGAAGCTTAACCCTACACACCCTAACATCAGTATGCAAGCTCTCCCTACTGTTCTCTGTAAATTTCCAAAGGTGGTAAGAGGGAGAATCTTTTTAAACAATCAGGAGCTTCTTGGGTTTGTGATCTGATTTTGTCTGATTTTCACTACTGCTTAAATAGTGCTCTTCACTGCGAGGATCGTGCACATACGTTTCTATAACGTTACCGCAGTTGAGATATATGAATTTCATATATTCGTTGTGTTTGATTTATCATCTTATGGGTTTATGTCAGACTAATTTGATGACCTGCTCCCAGTTGGCTTGTTAGCTCAATCTATGGCTTAATTGGTAGAGCGCTGCACTAGTATCGCAGAGGTCAGTGGTTCAAATCCCGTACAGGCCTGAATTTTTCCAGGTCTGATTTTCACTATTTAACAATTATTCGCCGAAGGCGAGGTGAATATCGTCGAATAATCCCCGAGACGAAGTTGAGGGGATTTTTCGACAATATTCACCGAACCTGTGGCGAATAATTGTTTTAGTATAATTTCAGAGCTGAACAACAGAGAAATTTTTAAACTAATAACATTTTAGTAACATTTATTAACATTTTAGTTAAACATTTTATATAAACCGCTCGACCAATCAGATTGCTGGAAACTCTTTGTTCAGCTCTGAAATTACACTAATGCTTAAATAGTGCTCTTCACTGCGAAGATCGTGCACATACGTTTCTATAACCGCAGTTCAGTTCTATGAACTTCATATAGTCGTTGTGCTTGATTTTGTATATTCTTACGACCCTAATGTTTGATTCAGGGATGATACTGTTGGGAAAAATTAGATGCACTTATTATTATTATTATTATTATTATTATTATTATTGTTATTGTTATTGTTATTGTTGTTATCATTATTGTTATTATTATTATTATTATTACTATTACTATTATTGCACTTAGGGGTGTAAAGGGTTACTAAATAAGCTTGACTTTGGTTGTTTTGATCCTCCCAAGAAGGTCGTCTTTGGGGAGGGGGGAGGGGCACATTTCTTTAACTGCTGGTGGTAATCAAACCTACAAAAGAAAGGGTTTTTCAAATTGAAGGACACTATATATATTGCCCAGCTAAAGAAGAGCACACCAGCATCTATTGGAAAACTTACCCACAAGATCAGGCTGTTAGTGAGCTTGTCCAAACCTGTTCTTTTGAATTTACTCACCCCTACAAAGAAAATCATTCTAAATTTGGGAAATCATATTGTTGTAAAACAATTATTTAAATGATAAGAATTTCATGTAAGCAAGATCTCAAAAAGTTACTGCATGCACAATGAAAAAAATATTGTAACTAGTCATTAAACAGAATTTGCATGACGGTGCCTTATTTAAAACTGCCTGCTACCCTTCCAAATCTGAGATTGACCAGTAGAAAGTCATTTGTCCCTCAATATCAATGCAATGTCAAGCAGACATTCAAATAGATTATCAACTATAAAGCTTTTCTTTTGTCAGTGTCCACACAAAATTCTCAGAACTGTTTTTACAGGAAATGTATGACAGACAGAAAATAGAACTGATATCAATATCATGAGTATGAAAGGGTTTATCTTAAAACATACCAGTGTTCATCATGAGTTTAGTGTCATGGCCAGCATATATAACCACACCGTACACCCATTTGGTGTTACGCAGCACACAGCCCTGTTAAATGCAAGCATATACAACCAAGTTGAAAAAAAATTTCCCTGTTGTTTTCTTGTAAAATTGAAAACTAATTAATTCATTAATGAATATACCTTTATTTTACCTACTTTTGATGTCATATCCAGACACCACCTTAACATTTCCTAACACTGCGCTTAAATGTCTGCCAATTGTTAACAAAGATATTTAGGGACCATATCTTAATCATATCAATGACAGGAGTTCATTGATGAGCATCATATGACAAAGTGCTGGCTCTGCCCTTGCGAAACCAATTTCCAGCTTTCTGTTAATTTCTGGAAGTTTCTAGAAATTTCTAGAATATGACAGTTTTATTCCAGAATCCTATTCTAGCTTTTTTCTAGAAAGTATTTTTCCAGATTTTTCAAGTTTTAAGTTCTTTCAAAAGCTGGAAATAGCTGGAATTTAATGCACGCATTAGCTGCTGCCAGAAATTGACAGCTTTTTCCAGTCTGCATTTCTTGCAGAAAACTGGAATAAGCTGGAAGTAGTTAACAACTAATTTACATAATAGCAAACCTGAGAGAAATTTTCAGCTTGGTCAGTCTCATTTTATTTCAAAATCTTGAAATAGAATAGGAAAAGAAGTACTTCACCTTATAGCTTGATAGACTAAAAAGTAGTAACATCTACACAACTATCATTGGCTCTTTCCTTTTTTGGGAGGGTTTACCTTTATGGGTTAGCATACAATTCTAGATCTACCTTTTCAAGATCAGTGAGATCTTTTCTTTTTTGTTAGGAATGGTGATCAGTGATTTGAAATTTAAAATAAAATGTTGCAGGAAACCCTGAGTGAGTTGATTAACCAGTTTTGGGCAGGCACGCTTGATGTACAGTTCTAAGTCACCTCTCATTGAAAAATGAATTCTCTGTGAGCTGAATTTTTTTCATTAAGCAAAGCCACTATTTAACAAATGGTAAACACCACAGCGTACACTATTGAGTTATGGATGCACACGGGAGGTTGCTAAGCACGAAAGAAGCGTGAGAGTCGCTGGAGGCGATAGCCGAGAGCGACTCTAGCTTCTTGAGTGCTTAGCAAACCTCCCAAGTGCATCCATAACTCAATAGAGTACGCTGTGGTGTTTACCATTTGTTTTATAACATAACATTGATACATTGTAGCTGAAGAGTTCCTTTTTATTTAACAAATCTTGCGTGACCAGAAAAAACAAGCGTGTGCAGAAAAATAGTCTTTGCATTTGCTCACGTCAGCAGCGTACATCCATGGGCAAATGGGGGATGCTAAATTGACCAATCAGAGTGCGCGCTTTACTTTGGTTATGTTATAATAAAAAATCTATCGGCAGATTTGTCTGATTATACAGTCATCTAGTCAATGACTACCGTTGGTTTTACGTAAATAAGTTTCTCATAATCAATTTCAAAATTCTGACAGATTCTCTTCACTGCAGAGTTCTGAATAGAAAATTGCATAAAAGAATTTACATGAATGAAAATACAAGATACAACTAGAACTTACAGCTTGTTTCTGTTGTCTTCCTTGTTGTATTTTAGTCCAAAGTTTTCTTAAGAATTATTGAGTCACATTGTGACTACCTCTGACACCTTGAGAATGGTTGCTTTTGAGGCCTCGCATCATGAAGAGAAAACTTTACAGAAAGATACTTAATACTACAAGTACAATGATAAATAAGTAAATGACTCACTTTTTTTGTAAATTACAAACAACTTTATCGACAATGACCGCAGAAATTTGGAGCCCTAGCAACACACCTATTGTTTGGGTTGCCAGAAAGGTAGATGATTTTCTCAAGGATACAGTCCACAGCGACAATAGTGTACTTGTCATCTTCACCTGCAACTCTGAGGAGGTGCTTTGGTTTATCACACACAAGGAAAGGGTTTTCAAAATCTAAAATAATGGGCTTAATTACAGCAAAAACGGTTTTTACATTACTCTCAAACAAAAAGTATTCAACAAAGGCCATGTAGTTCCCTCCATTATGCTCCACAAGAACTGCAAATCCACAATGTTTTCTCATTCTTTTATAGATCCTTGAATAAATGACATGACCATTTACAATCACACGTTTTGCTTCTAAAAAGACTGGTCTACCGGTGTAACTTGAAGGAAGTAGTAAGGATGCCTGTTTATAAATGTCATTGTTGACTGCCCACTTCCTAAGGGCTCCTGCAACTTGACAGTTTGCCGCATCCTTCACATTTCGTAGGCTTCTCTCACCAGAGAGCATTTGCTCCACAAAGCATCGTACATTGATTTCAGTAATTAAATGGCATTTGGTTCGAAGGGAATTTTGAGCATACATCATCCAAATAAGTTGGCGACACTGATTTCCTGTCCCATGAACACACTCTAGTAGGGCTCCATTTAAATCTTCAAAAGGAAAACACGACCATGCCCAAAGGGGCCCCCATGCTTGTACATAAGTCACTAAATGTGCTCCAATATTATGCACATTTAGACTGCAGTTGCTATCCCCATAAAGAACCTGGTGATCCCTGTAAAAGCTGAATAAAACATCTCTAGCCAAAGATAGTAAATCTGGTGTTATATTATCTCCAAGTAGTATGTAAATACCTTCTACTAGGCAAGCAAAATGTTGCAAATACTTTTCTGGTAAAATGTCAATGAGGCATGGTATAGAATAAAAAAGAAGCCATGCTTGTAGTTCAGATGCCTTGAAATAAGCGCGACTTGTTTCCAGTTGTCGCGGAAGTCTTTGTATAAAGTCAGGTGGTTTCATTTCTTTCAGTCTTTTGTCGATAGTTTTTGTTTTGTGTCCAATGAACCAAGGCTTCTTATGTTTTGATGAGGACAACCAAAGATTAAGAAGTTGTTTTGTTACACCCAGTAAGACACCATGCATGTAGTCTGGGACAATTCCAAGTACCAGGTCAAACCAAGGAAGCTTTGCCAATGGTGTCACATCATGGAAACCTCTCACTCTGCGACCACTTTCCATAGCAGACAAAGAATTCTCAACCACACTTTCACTAGTTCTTAATGGGGCAGGTGGATCTTTGAAAGGATAACAACGTACATGTCCTTTGCCTTGCTTTGTAACAAAACCTTCCTCTTCACAGGTAATGCAACCATTGATACCATTATGGTGACTCATGTACATAAGGTATGCTTTACCTTGTAGGTCTGTAGTGCCAAGTGCAAGCATAACTTTAGGACTGCATTTCTCCGAGATGGTGAAACCTTTACACTTCAGTCGGATAAGGTCATCTGTAAACACCTCAAAAAAAGTGGAAAACCTGGGTTTTCCCTTCCCTTGCCATAATCCCCAGAGTATCATGTTCTTCTTTGCAAACCGTTCTTCTGGAGGAAGTTCATTTATGGCAAGGAAAACAGGCCAAATATTAACCTTTGAAGATTTGTATAATGGTATGCCATCTGTATTAAAAAGTAGAGTTAAATTGGCTTTATTGGAGAGAAATCCTCCAGGTTCTTTAAATTTCCTGTATACTGTTCCATCAACAATGTCCCTGATATTTGATGAACAGTTTGGTGTGTCTTTATATTGCTGAATTTTCATCCAGATGCTGTTGCGCTCCAGAAGTTTTGTCAACTGCTGTTCAATTGAAACAGTCACAAAGTACAAGTTCCTCTGCTTTTTAGCCTGATTACCCAAATTGCCACCAAAACGTAAACCTGCACATTGGTTTCCCCCATTGTCTGTTGTATTGCACCGGTAAACACTCTCATCCTTTGGAAAAATCGAAAAGCACTTTCCACAATAATCAAAGACGTTAACAATGCAATCTCCTAGTGTTTCTTTAATCTCACTGAGTGTCAATGACAGTAAGGTGTTATCTTTTGGGGCAATGAATTTAAGAAGATCTAACAGGTCAACAGAAGCAGAGCCGCTTAATTTATGTTTAGCAATGTATGATAAAATTAATATGCTCAGTTTCTCCTTTTCATTAACTAGTGACGGGGTCATGTCAACAGATTTATCTGAGAGTAAGTCTGTCTCCTGGTCTTCTGAGTCTGATTCACTACTGGATGTCGATTGCTCTGTTTCAGAGGAACTATAATCAGTGCAACTGCTTGCGGAACAGTCTGAGTCTGATGAGTATGTTACTTCCTCACAAATAACTGGGTCACAATATAAATTCTCAGAAGCTGGGCAATGAGTTATAACACTCTGGGTACTGTTCCCTTTGTTGTAACAATGTGAGCTTTGTCTTGAGATCTCAGCATCACAAGTGTTGTTATGAGGTAGAAAGTGTAAATATTCTTTTCCTGAAATTGACTGATAGAAACTTGAGACAAAGCTTGCATCTTCCTGTCTAGGTGATTCATTTAAAATAGCTGAGCAATGTTCAGAGTTAAAGCTTAAATTTTGCTCCAGATAAGCAGTAGAAGAGCTTTGTCCTTGAACAAAAGAGCCATTAGCTGAACGCTTTCTTCTCCACAATGTCGTTCGGGAATTTAGGGTTTGTTGATGTTCTTTCTCGCCAAGGTTTGTTTTACCATGAGTTTTAATTAAATGTGAAATCACTCGCTGCTTTGAAGAGAGAAGATTGCCACACAAACTGCACTTCCACTTTGAGAGCCCATCAGGTGATGTAACGCAGGTAAAATCTGGGTTCGTAGCATGAGCAGAATCCATATGCACGTCAAGATTTCTCCTGGAGACGAGCAACTTCCCACAAATATCACACAACCACTTTTCGTCGTCTCCATTAGCTCCTCCTCGCAATCTTAAAACCGGCAGGCTAACTGAAGGAATAAATTCAGCTGGTTGGTTTCCTTTCCATGTTACCGGCATTTCATCTCCGTCACTATCGCTTGTGGAGAGCTTTTCCTTGATTTTACACTCATAACGGTTGACAAACACTCGACTAAAGATTGTTTCTTTGGAACGATTGTCACGAAAACATAACGACGTTATTGCCGTTTTGAATACAGCCAAGTGTTGAATTACTTTGGTATCTTTCAAATTTATCTTTTTAAAATACTCTTTAAGCGATTCAAATACTGGAACAGCCATTCTCGTATGGTTCACGCTGTCAAGTACAGCCATCTTTCGATGAAGGTGGTGAGTTAGCAAATATTGAATTTCCCAGCAGCTTGACAAGGCACAGGACGCTCGTAACTTCACAATAGCAGCTGGGAATGTCTCAAAAAAGAGTTTGTTCTGGATAAATGAGATCTCGTCCATATAGGAAATATGCTGATCGCTCCGATCAGTTCTAGCATCCAAAGTTTTGCTGAGGACCGCCATCATTTATCGTGTGCGATCGTGCGATCGCGTAACGTAAAAGCTGTCGTTAAAGCGATCACCCGGTCAGCGGTGAAATTCGTTACATTCGGTAAACCACGGGGTGACTGCTTCGGCCGCTTGCTTCACAAAAAATGCGAGGTGTGTCCAGAGTATCCTTTACTTTGAAGCGGAGGACTTTGTCACAGATTTTTTAAATTAACTCTGCAAGAAAGAGTGATGCTTGGGCAGAGTGGGCGCGAAGCGAATAGGAAGAATAACGATCTGGCAAACCGGTCAAACGTAATGCTCCTGGAATTTCACACGTCTTTGTTTTCGACTCATCCCATGATGTGATATTTATGGCCGACTTTGAAGTGACCGCAGCTTTTCAATACGATCAAAGCAAGATTTCCGCCAGAATTGAATTTGGAAGCGTCTATTCATTCTGTGACATTCGTATCTCCACGTGTTTTACCGTGATCATCCTTGGCGTGCATTTTAACTTGGAGCACTATTCTGTTCAGCTGAGTTCTTTTTAATTTCCATTTCTGAATATGCCCAAGCACAAGTACGTTGTTGTTGACTGGGGATCGTGGGGAGTGGAGGCGCAGAGTTCTTCCAAGATCATCGTTCGGGATCCCTTCAATGTGAGAGAAGGAGATGAGTGTTCGCTGCAAGGAACGGATCCAGGGACAAAGAGACCCATGTTGTTTTATGGACATATTCTTGCAGTATTTGGTAAGTTTTTACACCCAGTGTTTTTCTCAATTACATCGATTTTCGTTCTAAAGTGCATCATATGCTTGGTAAACCCGTTTTCCTCAGAAGTGCTTGGTTTGATCTTCACCTCAATGCTCATTAAAACATAAATCTTAAGACTCGCTCTTTGGTGTTAGGAGAGTTACTAATGATTTTTTGCCAGGCATTGAGGGCTTCTTTAGAAAAAACAAGCTGTAGGTCAAGTTGGAGTGCATTTCAGTCAAAATTACAGTTTAGTAGTTATCTACTTAGTTATGTCTAGTCATAGTTAATCGAGGGTCCAGTTTTTACCACTTATAATAATCGGTAGTGGTGGAAGTACATGTGGACAGCCAAATTACATCTGATTTCATGTTTTCATATAGACACTAAGAAGGAAGCTGAAAACAAGGTCAATGAGCTGGTAACCCCTCAAGAAATCGAAGAGCCAGTCACAACCTTGGATGGACCTCGGCCTCGTCGAGAACCTAAGCCATCCAAAAGGAAGCTTGCAGCATTGGAGAATTCTGTCGAAAATATTTCACAAAAAAAGCAGGAGTCTAATGCATCTCAAAAACAGAAACATATGAAGAGGAAAGCAGTGGTAGAAGATAAGGATGGAACTGCCCCAGTAAATGAGATAATGGCTTCCCAAAAACATAAACACAAGAAGTCAAGAAAAACAGCAGGAAATTTAAATGACGGTGACAATCATGTTTCTGGGCAAAAGCAGTTGGTGTTCAAGAAACAGAAGAGTAAGAGGAAAGGAGAACAAGAAACAAATGACCAGGAAATAGTAACAGTGGCTAATGCTAAAAGAGTCCAGAATCTGCTTTTGCGAAGGCAGCAAATCAATCTTAGTGATGATGAAAATCCTGATGGGTCTGAAACAATTGAAGCTCAGACAGTAGAGAAGAGATCCGATCTCACACAGGGAAAAGAATCTGTGCCTCCATGTACTTCACTCCCTTTACATCAATCTCCAGCTGGGCACTTTAACTCCCCTCAACACCAGCAGTCTTCAGATGTAATGTATTGTCTGCCTTCTCCTCAGCAGTCTTTAGGTGGGAGTATTGGTTCACCCCAGTACCAGCCCCAGCCAGGTGAAACCAACTTCCTTACACCACAACACAGACAGCCTTCATGTGTAACCAACAGTTTGCCTCCTGTCCATCAATCGTCAGGTGCCAATACACCACAATGCCAGCAGCCTTCAGGTGTACCTAGCAGCTCACCTCCTCTCCAACAGTCTTTCAATGGCAACTTGGAGACACCTCGACACCACCAATCTTCAAGTGTAATCAACATCCGTCCTCCTTCATATCAGTCTTCGGGTGGCACCAACCGGTCTATCCGTCGTGCTTTAAATGTCACAAACAGCTTCCCCTCTCCACTACAGTCCACAAATAAAAGTTACATCACAGCACAAGAAGCCACAGATACATCTGGCACACACAGTTCACCCCACCAGCAACAACATACATGTACAGTGTCAAGGTCATCTGGATCACCCCATTTTGAACAAGCTACACCACAGCAGGAGTTTTCATTCTTTAGGAGCTTACACCAATGCTCAGACTTTGATGTGTCAGATTTAGATCAAGCAATGAATCCCAGCTATCAACTGGAAATGGATGACCACCTACATGTAAACAGAGATGTTGTGCAACAAGGGCAGACATCATTCAGCAGTCTACCTACTGCATGCTCAGGATGTCAGCCTCTGCTAATGTCTCTTAATAAACGAATTTGCAGTTTGGAGGCTGAATTTGAAAAACTAAAGAGGAAGAAAAGAAAGGTAAGGGTCTAGCTTTATTTGGGACTTTAATATCAAGTAGTGCACAGGTTTCTTTCACAATGCTATTCATCTAAAGTAATGTTGAGCTTGTATATGCTTTGTACTATTACTCTGAGAAGTTAAATCAAAGGTTTGTTAAAGTATTTTTTGGCAACAAAAATTGTATTATGCATACATGTGTGTTTTCATTATGCCACAATGCTTTTGATATTAATAATTAGACTATTCTGGGTATGTTGTAACTGTGCAAACATGTCTGACAAATGTACAGCTGTATTGAGTCAGTCTTTTTCACTAATTGACACATACATAGTACATTTATTGTGACATGCAATCATTTGGCAATTTGATTTGTTCTCTTAATTTTGTAACTTAGCAGCAGATTCAAAGAAATACTTATTTTTGTTATAGACATCATATTTCCAGCAGTAAGTTCATAATGAAAAATAGTTTAAGCTGTTGTTGGAAGCTAAGTTGCTTGGGGAAAACTGTCAATCAATATTGGAACATTGTGATACATTTTTGCAAAGTTCTGTGCAAAGACCATCTAGTTTAACTGTGACATGACAGATATTGCATTGTCTATCAACAGGGAAAAGTGGAAATTGAAAATGAAGTTGCAGAGAAGGAGGACCCAAATGAAGAGAGATTCAATGGGCTTACAAAGGTATTTCATCACAGGAGGGGGTGAACAATGCCAAAAAACTCTGTTTGAGCAGTACTATCTGTAAATAAAAGTCCTCCCGTAAATTGAGAACATTGTCCCAGAAGGTTTTGTGACATTCTCACAAAATCTCAAAGTTCATGAAATTTTAGTTACACTGCTTTGTGTCTCCTGGAAATTTTCTTGAGTCTCCCAGTTCCGGGCGAAATCTTCAGATTCCTGGAAGAGTTTTGTTTTTCTCCCAAAACAAGCCTCGTTAGAGCTGCCACCCCCCTTATTTCTTCACTTCAAGATGCACATGTAAACCACATTGATGCATGTATGTTAAATGACTTCTTTACCTTAATGACATTAACTGCTTCCATTCACACCTAAAAAACGTATATGACAGGTACATGTATCTTACAAAAGAAATGATATTTGGAAATTTGTTTTAGTAATCATTCAGCTTCCTTGTCTTAAAAATCTGTGAATCTGATTGATTGGCCCACTGTATTTCTTTTGCTGATAGCACACAATTTTTCCCAAGTTGCTCCTATGGAGAAAGTATTTGTGATTTTTGGCTCAATTGCATAACTCTGTTGGTTTTGATTGCAATCTTTAGAGTGTCTATTACAACAGACTCTACATGTATGTTCAAAACTCAGACTTGTAGCGTCATTGTTAATTACAGTTTATATTGCTCTTTTAGGAGGCACTGGTCAAGTTAATAGAAGATACTACTGATGCTAAGTCAGCTGTGGAGGCACTAGCAAGGCAGCTTTACTCAAGTGAGGAACTGCAGAATTCGTCAGTCACTGGTTTTCAGTGCAACAAAGATTACACAGCAAGGCCAGGCCTGAGTCCATCAAGGCGGAGCATTTTAGAAAGTGAGTTAATTTTTAAAGATGTATTTCTTTAATTATCTCTATACCCCTATATGTGCAAATTGTCCTAAATACAGAACAGATCTCCTGGTCTATCAAGCATTTGGTCTCCCTGATAAAAGCAGCATCTTTTGCTGGCAATTGGCTTATAGTTGACCCAACATCTTCACAAAATTCAAAACATTTTAAACTGCTTAAGTAGAATATGTAGTTTTGTGTCACAGGTCTTGGCTGCATTTCCTTGACTTCTGTTAACAAATAAAAGCAACAGACATAAACAGAAACTGAAAGAAAAGTTCTCATTGCTATGGCCATATGTTGTCAACGTGCTGCAAATACATATTGTCGTACTACATACTGTCCAATGGTCAACATTTCCCACTACAATTACATTTGCACTTCAAGTAACATAGGCAAACGAGCTTACATGTTTGTGTTTACAGCCTTTTCGTTACTCAATTAAAGATTCATTTGGGAGGGTGCAGTTAATAGATTGTGCCATCTGTTGCATGGAATGGAGTGCAACATTGTACAAAGAGAGCAATTGCAGACTCCCAAAGGAATCACCAGATAATCTGAATTGGGTGGCAACAAGGATGCAAACATGTAAGCTGACTACATCTATTTACTGGTTTCAATTCTGCTATTAAAGTTCAGTAATTAACATGTGATGAAAAATAAAGATCTTTCAGCAAGTCAGAGTTCCTGTTTATAATTTGTGTTTTGCACTATGCAGTTTCAAATGTAAGATGCTTTTTACTTAAACTGCTTTCATTTGCTTTTTCCTTTTTACAGGTATTGTGTTAAGGAAAGGATTTCCTGCAGTTACAAGGTCATCTGTGAGAAAGGACCTTGGCCTGGTCCTCAAGAAGGCCAGGGCAAATAAAGAAAACAAGGCCAAATGTAGAGGACAAGAACAGAGAAAGCTATGAGGAAGATTTTATTGTCCCTGTTTTTTTTTATCCAAAAAGACAAGATTTTTTTAAATTCTTCAGTTTCAGTCCAGGATAGTCATAGAGACAAAGAAAAGATTTTACTATGTAACATATATTTTGGATAATTTGTTTTTCCTGTTAAGAATTTCAAACATTTGTTCAAGTTATTGCTGGCAAAAACGTGATTCTTTTTTCTGTTGGGCATGTGAATGCTACCAATAAAAAACCTGTTGAGATTTACTGGCTTAGCCTTGTTGTATACATCTAATAAATTTTTTGAAATGGTTGAATGCCAAGTAAAAATTATTAACAGTCATTAGAGTGAACCATCATGAAGTAAACACCTGAAAAAGCTGGAATAAATGCTGAAAAAATCTTGAAAATCTGGAATATGCTAGAAAAAGCTGGAAATTGATACATTATTTAATCACTGCTTCCTTTATGGAGTATGCAAGAATTTCCTAGAAAATTCTAGAAATCTACATTTTGTAATAAGCTGGAAAAAACTGGAAAAAAAGCTGATTTTATCCTTGTAAAGTGATTTCTGGAATAAGCTGGCAAATTCTGGCTGACTCTACCCTAATTAGCATGTTTCATTAACATTCTAGAATTTTCTAGAATTTTCCAGAAAAGAAAACTGGTAAATTCTAGAAATTTCCAGAAATATTTTCTGTCATATTTCTAGAAAATTTCTAGAAATAACCAGAATATTCCAGTCTTATTTTGCAAGGGTGCTGACAAAGTTAGCTCAGTCAATATGGTTTGGCAAAGTTCAAATCAAGTTAGCGGTGCAACCTAGAAGTATCACCACCATGTCAGGATTAAATAACGCTTTCTGTTGTTGAATTCACTGATTGTTTCTAGTTGGGCTGCTTTGTTATTTCCCTCTCACAACCACTGATTGAATAAAAAATATCTGTAAATTTCCTTAAGTGAACATTCACTGCACCCCTGCAAGGTGATCCTCTGTGGCTCTGCCTGAGGATTATTAGTTGAACATAACCTACATCATTCCAATTGAAACACATGCAAGTTTCTAAAATAAATTATCATTCAGGGGTTTCATTGATGTTTTCAGCAGGAGGGCAACTGGTTTTCACAGGGGGGCAAAACTTTTTGAACTGAACTTCTTTCTAGGATAAACTTTTCTCTGAATGGTCAAACCAGGTGGGCAAATCTGTCCTCACAGCCAGTCAATTTGCCTGGTGCCCTGCCCTTAATTATCACAAATGTTCTATTTCAGGAAATACATTAAATCATACCCTCAAGATGACATTGTCGTTGTCCAAAGAATAGTTATTTCCATCATACATCAACCTTCCATTGAGTTTTTCCAGCCTGTTGTTTGGTGGATCACATGTAATTTCCACTAAAAACAATTACACAAATGTTATCATGAAATTGAGAAGAGCATTTTTCATAAATTATGGAAAACATTTTCATATTTCTGCAGCTTTTGAATCAGTTCTCTTTACCTTGTTCATACCTCAAGAATTCTTTAGTGAAAACATTGCAATAAGGGACAAAATTAATTACTCAATTGGTCAAAAAACATTTCACTCATAATTTTTGAAGCCATTTAGACAACTTTGAGATACATCAAAAATAGCAAAAGCAAGGAATATCAGGCAAAAATATTGTGCAGCACCTTAGTCTTCCCTCTAAAATTCTCCTTTAAATCCTGTTGTTCCTCGTTAAAAGTAATATTATCACATTTGACCCTTTTAACTGCCAAGATTTGATTTTCAATTTTCCCCTCCAGCTGCTACACATTTCCTTGTTAAATAAGTCACAAGAACTTGGTGTTAGATCAAGAATACCAACTTTTACCTGATAATTTTGAGTATTCTCATTACCGGTTTGCTGGATAATGTAGATATATTATAATAGGGAGAAGTTACAGGTTAATCACTTCTGGGAGTTAGAGGGTTAAGGAATACAAAAACCTAGAAATTATATACTTTGGACCACTGAGAGTTGCTGTTCATCGTCACCAAGCTCTCCAGTTTCAGGAAGAGGTTGACGACACTTCAGGTTGGTTTCCCTTTGGATAGAAAAACATTTACCCAGCTTACTTAGTAAACTAAAGGTTACCATCATGATGATAACTTAAAATACAGATTGGCCTGCAATTTTTTCACTTGTCAAAGTGACAAAAACTGTCTCAGCTTGAAGGAAATATACAGTGGGAGAGGAATACACACTGCCTGATAATCAAACAATTTTCAAAAGACTGCTCAACTTTTCAGTAGATAACTAACTTTAGTTAAAAGTAATTGTATACAGTTGAACATGAAAACCTCAATTATCTGGATTTTTCCATTATTTGGACTTACTTCTCTGATCCCATTTTTTCACAAATATTAGTTAGTCACATTTGAGATCCCTTAAAACTTTTTCCTATCAAACAAAGGGGATGAACTAAAACAATTTTGACTCTATTCTATTCATGCAGCTTCAAAGAATCATCATAGAAATGGTGACCTACACACACTGTAGCTGCTTAACACAAACTGATTTACATTAACATTTTAGGTTGAAAAATGCTGTTGTTGTTTAATGTTTTTGTAAATACTTCTGAATCAGTAAATTTTAGCAATCATGCACGATGATTTGAGAATGTTCTTTAACTGTTCTTTGACACTGCTTAAATTATGATTGGTAGTTAATATTATTTTTGGCTCATTATTATTCATATTTTCGATTTTTCAGATTCACGACTATTCAGCCCAGTCTCCACCAGTCCAGATAATCGAGGTTCAGTTGACTGTACATGCACATTAAATGCAATTTTTTTTTGATAAGATAAGAAATCACTAACTTCAAAAAATTTGATGTCCTTACCCATCTAACTCGGCAGTCTCAATGTAACACAATCCATTATCTTCACTCGTGGTGAGCACAACTATATCAGCCTTGTGAATCAGAAAAAATGTTTAAAAGTCAAGAAATCTGCCAACCAGCAATCAGCTACAACCCATCCTTCGAAGTCTCCCATTTTCTTCACCCCTATATTAATTTCTCCTCGTTCCACATGTTCCACAACTCAAACATCATACTTTTGCACAACAATTTTTATTTATGAAAAATCCCAGACAAAATAAATATTAATAAGCATCTCATTTTCTCCCACTACAATGTAGCTTGACTAGTAATTTCCTTTTTCCAAATTAAAACAATACCATAATGTTAATTGGTAAACAAAGGAAAAAGGAATTCACACTACATTTAATTTATTTCAACTAAAAATCTTTTTAAATTATTGTAAAATTTAACACAAAAAAACTATGCTGGGTTCAACAATCCTTGGCCTACATGTAACCTTGGTAAAACTAGTTACCGGTACTAAATACAACTCACAGGGATTTGCTCATTGTTGTCTATTCGAAGAACTTCACCAACTTGAAGATCCATCCAATTTTTTTCCTTTGGCCTAAGAAAAAAGGGAATTAACAAGTTGTGTTTGTTCAGTTGTATAATATATGCTCAGAGGAAGCTGAAAATGCCCATGCTGCAATTGTCATGCAAAATTCTGAGTGAGGAGAATGAGAAAAGATAACAGTTGATTCTGCTAAAAGGGTTTTTTTTTTCACAAGTGAGCAGTAATACATTATGATCATGGTTACAATTAAATTCATTGCTTCACAGAAAACATATCTTACCCATTGTCAGTAAGAATGTTTGCCTTTCTGTTATTGACTGCTCTGTCACTTTTATGCCGCTTCTGTAGTGTGAAAATGTGAATGTGTCAGTAGGCTTTATTCTTGACATTCCATTAAGAGTTTGCAATTGCACAGTTGCAAGTTGCAACACTTACACTACCCCTCAAAATAAATATAATTGTTCCCAAACTTGTATTGACAACATGGCAAACTATACAATCATGTAGAACATGCATACAGTGTTCACATCCTTTTTCAAAATCAAATTTCAAGGACTTTTCCATGAATCGGACTGGTTTTTCAGACCTGAAGTCCAGTCCTGGAAAATACCAAAATAAAATTCCAGAGTACTTCTCAGGTTTTCCAGGACCCGTACAAACCCTGCGCATACTGATGTTAGAGTATAAAGGGTTTTCATTAACTTACAATGTCATCAGCAGCATCTTTTATTCCTGTTGCAGCCAAAACACAAATGAGAGGAACAGCTGTAGCTTCTGGACTCAATGCAGTGATTTTTGGAATAGACTAGGATGAAAAAAAAAAAAACAACAACATAGAGGCTTGCATTGTCCAAGACAAGAAAAAAATAAAACAGCATGGTTCATAGGGATAAATAACTATTATTAGATGCATCATGCATGATTGTACATCTAATTAACACAATGGTAACTCTGGGTAAAAGGGTACAGGTTTCCAAGATAAAATTTACGAATAATCAAGCAGCTGATGGCCACGAAGTCTCCAAGCCTCTTCCATAGCCTCAGTCTAAGGTGATGAGTGAAAAAAACAGTTGCTTGAGCAGGCCTGTACCAATTCTAACATTGAGAGATGAAGTCTAGCACAGGTAAGAAGCCTTAAAAAAACAGTGTTCAGTTTTCAACTTTTCTAAGCAGCAGTGCATGTCTTTCACTCCAGAAACACTTCACACTATGGTTGACATCATGTAATTATTTCCCTTCCCAGTCTGTTTGTAACTAGTGCAACAGATTTCTGGAAGCCTAGTGCTCAAAGCTTGGCTGTAGGTAATTGCCGTCCATAACATTCTATGTTGTTGGCTGTGCTGTATTCGATTTACGTTTACATTGATTCTGCCTCGCTTCCGTTCATGATTCGATGTATAATCACTTCTGGTAATGGCGACGACACATGTTAGAAAATATTAAAAGTTCTGTGTTGAAATCCAAGAATATATCTCCGTTTCTCGTGCCATCCGAACACCACATGGTGTCAGGAGTGAACAAGAAGATATAAACTGTGTCCAGAACGGATATTTAGCGATCAGTGATCAGGAATTACGCGGAAATATGGCTACGAATCTTCCACCACCGAAAGCTCTTTGTCTATCGGGAAATGCAAGTGAGAATTTCAAGTTGTTCAAGCAGCAGTACGAATTATATGTGAACGCCATTGGATTATCTAATGCCAGTAAGGAAAGGAGAAGTGCTATACTGCTAAATCTCGCAGGTGAGGAGGTGCTGAAAATCTACAATGGCTTCACATGGGCTCCAGCTGTAGGTGACCCCGAAGGGGAGGAACATGTACCAGCAGAGGACAAACTGGATCCGGAATTAATTCTGGAGAAATTCCAGAGGTTCTGCACGCCGAAAACAAACGTTACTTATGAACGTTACAAGTTTCACAGGTATACGCAATCAGAAGGTGAGAGTTTCGATAATTTCTTATCACAAATTAACACTCTCGTGTCTACGTGTGCCTACGGTGAACTAAAGGATGATTTTGTCAGAGATAAGATCGTATTGGGTATAAATAGTGATAAGGTCAGAGCACGGCTGTTGAGAGATGGTGAACTGACTTTAGAAAAAGCGATAAATGAGTGTAGAGCAGAAGAATGTTCTGGAAGGTGGGCTCAGGATATAAAAGGAGAGACTTCTAAAGTGCAGGCAGTTCAACATAGGCAGAAAGGAGGCCCTCGTGACAAGGGACCACGTAGTAACGGGCAGCAAAGAAGTGCATCAAATTGCTCCCAGGCATCGAATAGCCGGTCATGCCGGTGGTGTGGAAAGGAGGTGCACCCCAGAGAAAGATGCCCTGCAAAAGACAGTAAATGTAACAAGTGCAAACGCCCAGGACATTGGGGCAAGGTCTGCAGGAGTAGCAAAGGAAAAGGGTCTGTACAAGAGGTAGCAGAAGTGCAGTCTGACTCAGATGAGTACTACTTCTTAGGAAGCATCAGTGATGAAAGTTACTCTATTGAGAGTATCAACAACAGGAAAGGCAGGAGTGCATGGTTTACGGAAGTCCAGGTGTCAGGTCAGAGCCTGAAATTTGCTGTTGATACTGGAGCAGATGTGACAGTCATTCCCAAAGCTGTGTATGATACACAGTTTTCACACTTCATTTTGCAGAAGCCTGACAGGCCTCTTAGTGGCCCAGATCAAAGCAACCTTTCAACTCTTGGATTCTTTACTGCAGAACTAAAGAAAGGTGATCAGACAATCACAGAGGATATATATGTGTTCCCCAAAGGCTCTCTATTGCTAGGTAGAGACGCTTGTGCAGATCTAGGTGTCGTTAAGTTCATTGGAAAAGTTACGTCAGATCCTATCCAGTCAGCGGAGTTCGGATCAATGTTCAAAGGCTTAGGAAAGCTAGAAGGAGAATATAAGGTTAAGATCGAGCAAAACGCAGAGCCATACAGTGTGATGACTCCCAGGAGGATATCTATTCCACTACGTCCTCTAGCCAAAGCTGAACTTGACAAGCTTATCGAGCTAGATGTTATAGAACGGTGCACAGAACCATCGGAATGGTGTTCTCCTATGGTCGTGGTGCCTAAAGGAAATGGCAAAGTGAGGATCTGTGTGGATCTCACGAAGCTTAACGAAGTAGTGAAGAGAGAAAGAATCATGCTCCCCACAGTGGATTATACAATTGCTCTGATGGGAGGTGCTAAGGTTTTCTCTAAACTGGATGCCAATGCAGGCTTCCACCAAATCTGCTTGGATGAAGATTCAAGGAAACTGACCACGTTCATCTCACCATTTGGTCGATTTCGATACAAGCGAATTCCCTTCGGTATCAAATCTGGCCCTGAGAAGTTTCAGAGTGAGATCTACCGAATACTAGGTGGTCAACAAGGTGTGGTATGTCTCATGGATGACATTGTCGTGTTCGGAAAGAACCAGGAGGAACATGACGAGAGACTCGTACAGACATTAACACGGCTGAAAGCAGCAGGTGTCACCTTGAATAAGGATAAGTGCCAATTCAGCAAAAGCCAGATTGACTTTCTAGGTCATCGGATCGGAGTTAATGGTGTGGAAAGCTCTCCAGAGAAGGTTGAGGCTATATTGAAAATGCGTGCTCCAGAGAATGTGAGTGAGGTAAGAGGTCTGATGGGTACAGTGAACCAGCTCATGAAGTTTGTACCAACCTTGCTACTATGACACAACCTCTACGTGAACTCTTGAGCTCTCACAGTGCATGGTGCTGGGGTCCAGCACAGGAACAGGCTTTTAAAGAGATTAAACAATGCTTGACGAGCAGCCCAGTGTTGCAAATATATGATCCTTCACTGGAGACCAAGGTGTCAGCAGATGCGTCTTCATACAGACTTGGCGGAGTGCTTTTGCAAAAGCACGGTGACAGGTGGGCGCCAGTGGCGTATGCATCCAAAAGCCTTCTGGATGTAGAGAAAAGGTACGCCCAGATTGAGAAGGAGGCCTTAGCTAGTACCTTCGCATGTGAACGATTCACAGATTACATTCTGGGAAAGAATATTATACTTGAGACTGATCATAAGCCTCTTGTACCACTGCTATCCACGAAGGAGTTGGATCAACTACCCGTACGTATTCAACGAATGAGAATGAGGCTCATGAGATACTCGTTCACACCTGTTCATGTGCCAGGAAAACTGTTCTACACTGCCGACACGCTATCTCGTTCTCCAACACCAGCCAAATCAGGTGATTCATTTCATGAGGAAGTGAACTTATATGCTCATCAAGTCATAGCTGGAATGCCTATCAGTGATAGCAAATTAGATGATATTATGATCCATCAACAGGAGGATGAAGCATGCAGGCAAATTATGAACTATGTAGCTGAAGGTTGGCCTGAAAAACATAATGTCAAGGGTTTAGTCAGCCCTTATTTTGCTCATAGAGCAGAGCTGACAGTGGTTAAAGGGCTGTTGATGATGGGACCTCGAGTCGTTATACCATCGTCTATGAAATTGGAAGTCCTGGATAAGATCCACGACGGTCACCAAGGGATTGTCAAGTGCAAGGCATTGGCCAGAAACACAGTGTGGTGGCCAAGCATGATGAAGAATATAGAGGAGTTAATTGAAAACTGTCGCAAGTGTCAGTCTAATAGGAAAAATCCTCCAGAACCTCTAGTTCCTACCATGCTCCCACAACGACCATGGCAATACATAGCCACTGATGTCTATGAACTCAATAAAAGACTGTATTTAGTAATGATTGATTACTACTCCAGATGGATAGAGGTAGCTAGTCTGAGTTCAACTGCCTCAGCAGAGGTCATAGACAGGATGAAACGTGCATTTTCCAGATTCGGAATTCCAGATCAAGTAAAATCTGACAATGCCAGCTACTATACATCAAGGGAATTTAAGATGTTCACTTTAGATTACGGGTTTCGACATGTCACTAGCAGCCCAGGTCATGCTTCAGGCAACGGTGAAGCAGAGAGAGCAGTGCAAACAGCTAAACGTCTCCTAGCTGGCTCTCAAGATCCTTATCTTGCTTTGCTCCAGTATAGAGCGACACCATTGGCTAATGGTTATTCTCCAGCTGAGCTAATGATGTCAAGGAGGCTCAAAACCAAAGTGCCGGTGGCCCCGTCTCAGCTGTCCCCAAACCTTGTGCAGAATCATGCCCTACGTCAGTTTGAAGACAATCACAAAACCAAACAGAAGCTGCACTTCGACAGAAGGCATTCAGCGAGGCCTCTTGTTCCCTTAGAGAAGGGAGATGAAGTGATGGTACAAGACAGAGGACAGTCTGGAATAGTAGTGGAGAAGTGCACACCTCGTTCTTATGTGATCCATACGGACACTGGGTCATATAGAAGGAATAGAGTACAGATCAACAAGATACCACCCCCACCCCCAGCTGCAGCTACATCTCCAGCCAAACCCACACCGGTGCCAGTACCTCCATCACCTAAACTTCCTTCACCCCAAACAGCTAACACTGCAGAAGGAACTGGCACATCAAAAGTGTACACCAGATCTGGCCGTCAATCTAAGCCCTCATCTAGATTGAAGGATTATGTGCCATAAGTGAAGTTATACTTTCTGGCCAGATTTTTCTCTGGTTTCTCAGACAGAAAGTCATAACTATGAACGCGTATTCTAGTGTGTGTGAGACTTAGTGCAGAGACAAATGACAATAGCTACCCAGGATGTGTTTCTTAACAAAATGACGATTACTTGAGGACATTTGATTGACGTTGTTTTAATTTTGAATTTCACGCTAGATAAGAAACAAGTATGTCTAAGTAAGTTTCTCTTTCATTATCTTAAAGGGGGAGATGTGCTGTATTCGATTTACGTTTACATTAATTCAGCCTCGCTTCCGTTCATGATTCGATGTATAATCACTTCCGGTAATGGCGACGACACATGTTAGAAAATATTAAAAGTTCTGTGTTGAAATCCAAGAATATATCTCCGTTTCTCATGCCATCCGAACACCACATTGGCCCAAAGCTAAGTAATAAATAAATGTAGATAATTCTATTTCAGATACGCATAAAAAGTAGAAAAATTAAATAAAATGTTATTTCACTCACCATGATAATGATTTGCAAAATGAAATAAAGATTGGCAACCCTGCGGAATTGCTCAAATAAGTTGAGGGGTAGAAAAGTGAGAAGGCTGTATTTTGATGTCCTGATGTAATTGTTGACATATTGGAATTGTGCATTATACTCATGGTCATTTGTCCTCAGCTGCCTCTCCTTGGCTGAAAAGAGATAAATACATCTTATTAGACACTTAAGTACTAGGTAGTTGATTGCTGAGTATTTTTATGAATTGAGCCATATTTTGATGAGTCCGCACGGCTACAAACAACTAGCAAAAATGTTCAGCAATACTACTTACAGACCAAAACATCTAATAAGTTGTTTATTATCTAACTGCTTTATTTTATATGCATTTCTTACAAGGAAGGAGAAGAAGAGAAGAGGAGTGAACAAAATAACCAACTATCCCACATCGCCAGATATTTGTAGTTGACTTGAGTATTATTTGTACTCTTATAAGTGCTGTTGGATAATAAACAGCTAATTTTTCAAAGTTGATGAACCTAAAAATAATTGTTACCTCAAAACAAGAAGCCATAGATCTCTTGAGAATTCTAGGGGCCTTATAAACTTAAGTACTTACACTAAATAAGCTGAGCACTTTGGAAAAACTCTCATCGTTAATTTGAACAGTGTCCTAGTTACATTAATTTGATAAAACCAATCTGTATAATAAATTCAGATACAATTTATAAGTGTCTTCCTCACGCAGGACTGCCACCCACACTGACCAGTTTACCAAGATAAAAAAACATCTTCTAATCAAGTGGAAATTTCAGTCCAGTTCACAACGTATAAAATTTTAGCCCACTACTTTACCTCACATGTACCAGAAACAGTTTGTTTGGTTAGCAATAGAATTGACATTGAGCATGATCTTGCAAGTTTTATCAGCATGACCAAAAGCTCTTGATTAATGAGCAATGTTCTAGCCCAGTGGTACAGGCACCAAGATTGTAGCAGCCAGGATCAACCCTGCCCTCTGAATATATATGCATGTATGAAGATTTTAACTGATGCAAGGTGAACTTTCAAGGTAATCCAAATTAAGCTCAACTGTCAGATCACATATTCAAACCCCCAGATTATAGCACAATTTATATGTATGTAGAAGGTATATTAAGGAAACTGAAACCAAACATGGTGACAGACTAAATTAAAGCAAAAATAAATTTATGCACAGCAGCTTACTTTTCAACAATAAAAAAAAAATTACATACACTGTACATGCCACAGTTTAGGAAAAAATCATTTCGAACGGACAAATTTGTAATTTTCAAAACATTATCTACAACGAGGCATATGCAAATTAATTTAACCACATTTACAAATAAAAAGATCGAACCAGTAGTAGAACAAAAAAATATGTTAAAAAGATGCATAATCTCTCTTGTAAAAACAGTGTTAATTCAACAATAAGTAGCATGTAAAATTAAAGTAAGCCAACCAAGATTAATTCATTCGCTGGCCCATTTGATACTACCAGCCCGTGAAATAAGATATCATACCAAACTTTTTTAAATTTTTTTTTTCCGATAAACTTTCTTTTCGGTTTTCTTGTTTTGCTTTCATAAATATATTAATATGAGGACGATCGCTCTCTCTTCCAAAATCAAATAATTGTATTTCATGGGTACCTCGCGTATTTGTTTCAGAACAATGAGATCCTCCTTTAAAGCACGGCTTTAATATTGATAATCGGAAAATTTTCACTGTGGCCAATGCAATATCCTTAACTTTTCTCGAAACGGAAAATACGTGTGCATAACAAACTTGGTCTTAACGCGTCCTGCCGACATTGCCGCGAACTAACCTTTGGTTGTTAGGGAAACTGGAAACAGCTGCTGCAGAGAAATAACACTTCCGACCGTTCACACGATGAACGACTTAAAACTAAGGACGAACAATCATACAGTACCTTCTTGGTTATCTTCTGATCTGCACAAATGCATTTTCAAAGACGTGAGCCTGGTGGTTAATGTTAAACCCCAATAACAGTTGTCTTGAAGTTAATTGTTCACCAGGCTGGCCAAACTGTGGTATTTACCGCTGTTAGTTGCGTTGTCGGTTCACCACGAGTTAATGACCTATGTGTAAACTAAATAGCTGGCTGATCATTATGAAACAAACGTGAAATCTCTTAAAATCCACTTCTTCTTCCGATTCACGCATATTAACCACAGAAATATAATCTAAGCAAATATTCACACTACAATCTCTGTTTCAGTTTCTCTCTTTTTCTTCTGCACTAGTTGAAGGACTGGACTCCAGTCAAGTAGAAGACCGCGAAACGCCGCAAAGCCTTCGGATCGGAAAGCAGTATAAAACATGTGTGGTAGGCAGAAAAAAACAGCTACATATACATCCCTACAGAACTATTTCGTGGTTACCCACTTGATATATATTGATATATATTAAGTTCTCTAAGGCCCTGTTTACAAGCAGGTAGGGTAACCGTAGTGCTAGGGTTACCCTGGTAGGAGGGTTACCCTAACGCTCCCACATTTCTTCTTTTTTTCATCGACGTGTTTACAAGGCAGCTAGGGTTACCTTAGCACTGGGGTAACCCTAGCTGAGCGCTAGGGTTGTCCTAGCGCTAGGGTAACCCTAGATGCCTTGTGAACGCTCTGGTGGGGATAACTCGCCTACCCGGGACAACTTTTTACCTGTTTCCAGACCCTTTGAACATTGATAACAATGCGTGCGGTTACCAAGCATAGGTAAGTTGTCCCGGGTGGTAGGGTAACCCTACCTGTGAAATTTTGCTTGTAAACCCGGGCTATCTTTGACCCGCCTGCTAGGGTAACCCTAGCACAAGGGTTACCCTCCTTGCTTGTAAACAGGGCCTAAGGATAATCTGGTTCTAAGGTAATTAGAAGAAAAGGTTGCCGAAGAAAATCAACTTTAAAGCATTGCAATAAAAGTGTAAAAATTGAAACTATATTATACGATTGTTTTTTCTTCTGCGTAAACATTTAGACAATTTGTTGAGTTTCAAATTGGGTTTGTAAAAAAATTTAAAGATAATTCCTAAAAGACTCTGATACAATCGCAAAAAGTAATAAAGAAATGAAGCATTAGCACATTGAATGCAAATATGTCAGCCCAAATCTCTAAGAGTCCATTATTATTTAAAATCAGCAATCAAATAATTTTGGTCGAGGCCAAATTCAAAGCCTCAACGACAACACTAGTGCCCAAACGAGCACTAGGTCATTCAAACCGAGAATGTTGGTCAAGCTCTTGCCCATAAAAAGAATAAGCCATCTGTTTTCTAAGTAAGCAGTGTGAGGTCTGCAAAACATGTTACAAACTGAAGTTGATCATTGAATAAAAGGGGCAAGTTTCTAAAGAAACTGTGATGCTGCGTCGGTGTGGGAGGACAACAAGATAAATTGGTTTTATCAACTGCGTTGATAATGCAAATTGGCCACCGTAAAGAGTTTCAAAGCTGACGTTTCGAGCGTTAGCCCTTCGTCAGAGCGAATGGACGAAGGGCTAACGCTCGAAACGTCAGCTTTGAACTCTTTACGGTGGCCAGTTTACAGTATCAACTCAGTTGATAAAACCAGTCAGATATACAACCATTATTGTACGCCAAAGCATCAGCGAACATAAACATTTGGTATATGTGCACGATCCTCGCAGTAAAGCACAATTTAAGCAATAGTGAAAATCAGACCTGAAAAAATTCAGGCTTGTACGGGATTCGAACCACTGACCTCTGCGATACTAGTGCAGCGCTCTACCATACTAATGCAGCGCTCTACCAATTGAGCTAACAAGCCAACTGGGAGCAGACTATTAAATTAATTCGACATAAACCCTCTCCTTTCAGTACTGGACTCTGTTCCGTTGATGTGTCAACTTCATTACATGAGTTTGTGCGTAAATGCCTTACTTCCTCAGAAGTTGCTTTGATTGTGAATGAAAAAAGCAAATTTCAACAGCTACAGTATCTTACTTGAAACTCGGGCAGTGCGAGACTTCATGGTGTATGTGACTTCCTATCTTTCGGCCCCCTAAATCCGTGCTACCTTACTGAAGAACCACGCTAATGACGACGACGCGATGATCATTTGAATGTTGAACTTCTGTACTTCTGTTCCACTTTGAATATCCAGGCAGAGTTCAACTGCGGAAATTAAGGAGTTAACGTTATATTATCATTTGGGTGCTTAGTTTTGACACAATTTAGTTCCTTAAGATTAAGACTATGCTATTATAAGATAAGAACTTTATTTAAGTGGTATGAATACTTTAGAGTACTACTCATTAATTGGGGACATCAAAATACTACCAATATAATTCATAAGGATTAAGTAACTAGATCAAAATAAAGGTTGAGTTAAAATACAAGCTCCGGCAATAGAGAAAACAAATATCGCAAATATTTACATTTTTAAGCTTCGACGAGCACGAAAGGCAGTCCACTACACATTCTCCATTCACAAGTCTCGACAGATCTACCTGTCTAGTTTTAAATTGCCAAAGAATGTTTATAGTTCTTACGTCTGTTGCAAGTCTATTCCATAGCGACGACTTGAGCTATTGGCCTTCCCGTAATCCTCGCGAAACTCTCTCCCGAGGCGTGCGTATAATTATTAGTGAGGTCTAGAGCGAGCGATAAGTGTGACCTTTCCCTGCCTCTGAGAAGTTCTTGTAAGTTTTTTTTTCTAAGGCAAGGATCATAGGGGCCCCCTATATCAGACGTGATCCATTCAAACAGAATGTTCGGAAATTTTGTTTCGAAACTGGATGGATTAGTTCGATCAGTCCAACCGAAAAAGTTCCGGAAAATGAAGTCTATCTATCGAGGACGACCTTTCGTTTTCGTTGGACTGGAGCTCTACTAACTATGATGGCACGTAATCTCGAAAAAATTCCGACAGGACATTTTAGTTGATCTTGAGTGGATCTTGAGTCTGTTAACTTTCTTTTCCATTGTTCACATTTCTTGTAAGATACGTTCACAAAAACTATCATCCTTCAAAAAGTAATGTTTACTAAAGTGTGACGTAAGATCATGCGATTCTCTGTCGATTAAGCTTCCCTAAGAAACCCAGGCCTAGAAGAAAGCTGTGAGGGTCACTTGCAGAGGCAAGCCAGTGAATTGTTCTTTTGTGTGTGTCAGGCCTTTTTGGAAGTAGGGTATTCAATCCCAAAATTTAAACTAAGTATAGTAATGAGTAACTAAAAAAATGATACAATTTAAAAACAATTTAACAGAAAATTGTTAAAATTAGCATTTATCAAAAAAATTCAAACATCTCGCACCGCAAACCTTCAGTCCTGCAAAGAACAGAAAATTCGCCTCGAATTCAAAATAACTCGAATGCCTTGGAGTAAACAGGGAAAAAAAGCTTGAGTTACCAGGAGCTCTAGCCATCATAAAACTGAGATAAAGGATCAGAAGTCAAAAAAAATACAGTGTTTACCGAGAAATTATAATTATAATCTCTTGTGTTTACTTATAAATTCTTTTCTTACAGCGCACATTTTGATCCAATTCTATTTCAGAGAAGAGAAGTTGAGTAAACATGGAACATTTTGCCTAAGAAATAAAAACGGAAATGGAAGGAATTCTCAGCTGCTTCAAAATGATCCAACGTTTAGGACTAATGTACTGATTTTCATGACTTATCTTGTGTTGACTATTCAGTTATCGAGGGTCCAATTATACAGAAAAACTCCTAAAAGAGAAACGAAAAAATTCAGGTCAGAGGTTGACCAGGATTCAAGTGACAGCGAATAAATCATGCAGGCAATAAATGCATGATATAAATCCAGGAAAATCGCCAGTTTTTGGCTCGAGTGAGTTATTTAATTTCAGGTTCATCGCCGTGTCTGAGTAATCTTGGCTTTGTGATTCAGCGTCAGATTTCATTTGTGCATTACTGATGCTTCAAATCTCCCAGAATTGTGCTTACAACGAAGGGATTATATTCCTTTGCGCTAATTGAGATGATTGAGCGGAATTCCTCTAAACAAAACTCACTTTATCAAGAGCAAACGTTGACTGCAGTAAGCTCCTTGAGCCAATTTCTTGGGAAAATAGAGCTTTATTTGGGTGAAAAAAGGTCTAATCGAGAATAAGAGGGGTTTTGGCGAAAAGACTGAAGTTACTCCTGTCTCCTTAAGCTTGATATGCAATGCCGCCTTAAATTTTAAAAACGGAAATCAAGCTAGTTACTCCTTTTTTATCATCTTCAGAGCTTAAACCTTGACATTTTGATCTTTTGTTTGTCGAGAGCATCGAACAGTTACTGTAAAATTTTAGAAAATCATAACCTGGCGAAGAGAACATCAGATCTCTGCGAGTACGCAACTGAAGTACGGCTTTAATAAATATGCAGTCGTGACAAATTATGGATGCTTTTTTTCTCCATAATTGAAAATGTGAAAATTGATTTAACCATACTGATGGCATTTCATACGCGTTCTTTCGATTCGTTTCCGCCGTTTTTAGCTTGATACTATACATTTTATGTGAACTACGCACAATAAACAGAGTATATTTGTTTGTTCGGATACAGTCAGAATTTCTATCAGTCGGTTGTTAAGTAATTGTTGGTTGTCAAGTACTGCAGTGAAGAGACTCGATGGCGCAGAGAAAACAAGAATTCTTAAGAGGACTAAACCGTTCTGAAGAATTAAACGGCCGCAAAAGTACAGTTTCGATACACCGTGGAAACCCTGTGCTTCTTTGACAAAAAGAATATTAGATCAACCTACATTGTAGTAGGCGTAAAGCGACTCTTCGTCATAATTTGCTTAGATATGATGAAATAATCGAAATTATTTGACAATTCAGTTTATTCATCATGAATTCTATTTCGGAAGGCTATAACATTAACACAGTACTGCCCAAAACTTTATCAATATACACACTGACACAAAATGAAAGAACAAAAAAAGTTACTCTGACTTCATCTAAATCATGTTAAAGCCCGGACCAATCATCAGAGGCAACTCGAATAATAAGTAAAAAAGATGCGATTTTCTAAAATTTTCTTGGTAGTTCATATCTTAACTTACGTTAGCTAATATAAACATCTACTAATGGTGTTTAAGAGAAATAAAACTGTTACCTTAACGTAAGTCGAATATTCACTCATTCGTTCTTCTTTAATCACCACTCAAATCTCTAGACGTACCTATGATGTTTTGTCGGCCGTTTGAAATTATTCGTATAGTGATTGTCGGCCGGTTTGAAACGAGATCGATTGTTTTCAAAACCGTCAGCCACGGCAACGGAAAACGTTAAGAATTCTGGGATTTGCAGGTGACGGTTATTTAGTTTTAATTTCAAATGCCCTATTCAATTGCCGAAAGCGCGGTTCTACGCTACTGAGTTCAGCCCTCACCTCAATTTTTTTTTTCGCAAATCCTCGCCTAAGCAGGACCAATCGATTCCACTGAGTCAAACGACAAATAGGAAGTCTCACTGTTCGCTGGGAGTTTCCCTAGCGGGAGTCGTCGCAATAAGTATAACTTGAGGCTGTCACTTGATAAATATTAATAAACCACGAAAATGAAAACATGGATATACAGAACGATAAGAAACAAATTGGCGCCCGTTTATCTTACAGTGAGGTTTTCTGTAAAGATGAAATCGTTAACCCACAATCAATATTATCAGATGTTTTTTCAATACCCCGAGCATTTTACATATTTACTTCTGTATTTGTATCTTGTTGCCATTGGTCCGTAGAAAACAATTTTAATATTTTAATATTTGAAATTTGAAAACGTACCTTAAAATTAATATAATCTGCCACTGTTCAAACAGAAAAGCTTTGAAATAAATTGTTATCACTTATTCATTCTGTTAAGCTTAAATCTGACGCGTAAAATTCACAGTTCAGGAAGAACTAAATCATTACTTGCCACAATTTTTCTTCTGCTCGTTTCGATTCATTAGCATATATCATAATTATTCATGGTTGGAATGGAAAGGGAATCATCGAACTTACGTACCTCAATTAGCGGATCTCAAGAATTATCTTTTGACACATCTTTGCCTGCACGAAATAAAACAAAAGTTTCTTGATAAAAGACTTAGGAACATTTATTTTTTGTCTTTCACAGTTGCATCTTTGGCGGTCTCACATCACTCCATTAATTTTATTATCGAATTTACGAAAAAGCTTTAAACAGAAAGGTATTTTTTTCAACGGACAAATGACTTTTTTGACAACTGTACTGAGACGCCTTTATCTATGAATTAATATTTGAATGAAGAATGATCTTTTAGCGTGCGCATATTAGCCTTCTCTCAGTTGGTGTTAAGAGCTTGAAAGCTTTTAAGTGCCAATGAAGTCAGTCGGGTATATCATTTGCAATGTAGAAAATGAAACAAGCTATTGGATGAGCATTATCTCGCGATATTTGGAGAATTAGAAGAATGAGAAAACAGTCCTTAAATATGTTAATGCCTATATCTTTTAAAGTGAACTTTCAATTGTGTAAAAGTCGATTGGAAATGGCCATTTCTACGTCTACGGCGATGAAGATGTTCATAGCAACGAGGTTGAAAAATACAGGGCATAGAGTGCGGAGGTGTGGGGCGAGGCTTGGTAGAGATTGGACCTCCTGCTATTTAAAAGCGCCGGCAGAAAAATGCCGAAGTGGTTAGACATTATTAATTCAAAGTAATGCAACCCTCGATTCTACCGTGAGATCGTAATTAATTCACTTACTGAAAAATTATCTGTTTAATATTTAGATTTTAAAAGAGAGCCACTTCCAATTTGTGCAAAAGGGTTATACTGTCCTAGGGAAAGGGGAAAAAAAAGTTTTTCCCCAACAAAACTTACAAGTCCTCTCTTCACGGTTTTCTCGTTGCGTTGCTTACTATTTTTTTGTTGTTAATTTTGCTCTTTTTTGTTTTTGTTTTTCTCGTTTGTTTTGTTTTAGGAGACTTTTTCTCCTTGATTTTGCTTTTTTGAATAAAAAGACTTTCCACGAAAACTATGCCTAAGACTAATTTGCAAGCTAGTGTGGATGGCTCACGAGGTACAATAGAAAGTTCACTGTATTTAGGTTTACCTTACAGCCGCTGACTTGTATAAGTTTTTCTTGGATATTGAAAACAAGTTTTCATGGACAAGTAGCACTTGCCATGCAAAGCTTGATGGTACATGTTAATTTCAAAAAATGGCGCCGAAAGAAGGTTTGGCTCATACTTGGGAATGGGCCGAGCCCTAACTTCAACACAGTTCCTTCGCCTCGGGCTAACGGTAAACAAAATGGAGATGTTAGACATGCTGTTGAGATTCGAAAACTATATGGACAACCATAAGAGTTGGAAGATCTATGAGATATAGGGGCTGTGAGGTTTTAAAGCCAGATCGTTTGGCTAACGTTTCGAATAGTATCAACATACCACCTCAGAAATTATTTTTTTATCCTCTAATTTGCCTTCGCAACCAATTTTGAAATACTCACCACGATCTTTTTGTTTGTGGCGAAGTGAGCTAAGTGTAATAGCTAAGTCTGGACCCAAAAATTCTGAAGAAATGTTACCTTAGTTCTAATCCTCGGCGGCTGCTTACTCATCAAGGCAGACTGAGTCACGAGACAAGGTAACTGACTCAAGTCGAACTTTTTATCGAATCACATACAAACATAAAAAAACTTAGTTAACAGAAGGAGGTTGAGAGCATCTCAAGTTTAAATCTATCATTAGTTATGAACCTTTTCGACATTAGAATTTAAAAAACACACAGTAGATCGCGTGACTGGAACTAAACCGGAAGTGATACAAAAGTAACATACTTCACAGCGGAAACACGTTTACCCTTATGTCCAAATATAGAAAACAGTCGTGACGTGTCTTACGCACAATATGGCGGACGCAGCCGCTCTTTCTCAAGCCCAAAGCTATATTTCTGAGCGTCGCGGTTAAATACAGACCACAAGCATATTTCCACATAACAATGACTTGCCTTTAAGATGAGGAATATCAGTCATGTCTCTTTTGAAGAAAGGAGGCTACACAAGTTATGTTTCAACGCGCTCAGAAGATGACTCGGTAATTGATCATGAAATACAAAATGTCTCGTCATCCCGGGTTTATATCTTTGGGAATGATCGAGCAGAAGAAGTTGGGATCGAGGATGGTTCCGTGGAGATGACAGAGCTTAGACCAAGGAGTAGAAACAAGAGATCATATGCATCCACTAAAATAGCCTCTAAACAGTCTAAGAAGACGGAAACTATCGATCGTGAGATTCAACCCTCTGATACCATTCAAAGTTTCTCTTTACAATACGGTTGTACGGTACGTATACGTGATTTTCATACTTATTTCAATTTAATTTGTTCTGCTTTTTGTATTAATTTATATATTGTATAAAAATGTATGCTAAGACGAAAATAAAAACTGATATATCATGCGCATATGTTCCAAGGTTAAAAATATGAGTTCACTCAATAATTAGCTTGGATTGTAATGGGGAACTAGCGCTGATTCATTGTGTCAACTGGTCTCATTTTATTCCCGTCAATGCCGTCTTGAAGTGATTATGTTGTTTTATATCTTCATGATTGACCAAAAATCTTTTCAAACGTGTGTGTAAGCGTTTTTTTTGTTATGATCAGAAACACCATGCCCTTATGTTCGACTCATCCTTTTCAGTTTGAGGGCGAAGACGGAAAAAAATTTATATTGGTTGCCATAGCAGTTTTTCTTGGTGTGATGAATACTGGTAAAAATGATGTGGTAAAGGGTTGCAGTAAGGTTATAGAATAATGTTGAGTGTTGGCAATCCTGCTCTGCTTAATTTTAAGAATTACATAATCTCCTCTATTTTAGACCTCCAACCTGTATGGCGTGCTGTATGAGACAATATTGTTGGCGCAAAAATAAAGTGCAAAAGTTAAATATATATGTCATGGATCAAATAAATATGATATGAATGGAATATATGTGGCATGGACCAAATACGATATAAATATGGGGCAAATGCGCAAAAAATATATATGGTTATTGTGCCCATTGTAAATTTGGTCAGCAAAAGATTGATAAAAAAGTAACATGGCGGCCTGTGACAGGATAGATGATTTAGAGCAATTTTTCGAGAGATCTATTCCATCCCTTTTTTGTCGTCCTTATTTGATCCATGCTATATATACGTAACTTGCATTTTATTTTTTGGGCACACAATATTGCCCTATATGGCACCCGATAAACCTGTGTCCATAAGCAAATATGTGCTACAGGAATAAACTAAGACAAAGAAAAATAGAAGCACTGTTAATCACTTGAATTGAAGAAAAATTCTGTTTATTGTTTTTGCAATTGGTAATATGTTTGCCATGATTTCTTATCCAAATAAATTTCCAATTGGAAAGAAAAAATTGTTTGGCAAAATAAATTTTTTGGTGCAGGTTCTTGTATTTACTTTAATCAGTAAATAAGCCCGTTCAGGCAGCTCTAATGTCAGCTGATGATTTCTGTGTCTGTAAAAAAAGAATATTTGGACAAGAAGCAAAGCTCTGAGGACAGATGTGAAATTCTTTGGATAATCTCACTGCCAAGGACATTATTATCACTCAACATACTAGCAAGCAAGAAGGGGTTCATTTATCCTTTAATCCTCCCATTCATTTTTCTTCCATTTGAAGTAAGAAAGGTAAAAACTGAAACTCTTCAGTGGCTTTTTTCCATTGGCTTTGTTTCCTTTTGTGGAAGTAATGGGGAAATCATTGGAGAACAAA